>NC_056745.1:1282739606-1283039606 GCF_019279795.1 Protopterus annectens
ACAAAGGCCAAAAATCGGAATAACTTTTAAAGATTGCTCTTGTAAATTTTGAACATTGATAAGAAAACAGGTGTTGCATTACCATGAATTTTCTGAAGGGTATGAAGTCTGAAACTCAAACGTCTGTCATTACTTTCTGACTTAAATCCTCAATTATTTTCTAGAAAACCAAAAAATGTATGAGGAATAGGCCAGACACATGAGGCAAAAATCTAGATTTTCTGCAAAAATCTGGACAGTTGAGAGGTATAAAAGGGAGACAGGCCCAAAAAGATATTTTTTAAAACACCTTTACTGAGTCATCAGTTGTGACACACGCAAATTTACATTTATACAAATGTAATCAAATTGTATTAGGCAGGGAAAAAAGCCATGGTGTGCCCATCTCAGACAAATCCTGAAAGAAGGGAAACAGATGTTAAAGGATATTGTATAATAGACTGATTGGTGAGAAAATGGGAGAAAAACATGAGTACTACAAATCTAAAATGATTATCTCTTGAATTTGTATGGCACTGGTTAATTAAACATGGAAAAAAGGACATTTTTCAAGAAAACCTTTAACAAGAATAAATAAACATTGCTCTGTATGATTTAAAATATTATCAATAAACTAATACTTGAGGGAAGGCAGAGTTGCAGAGATACGAATAAGTTTTGGCTAAGATGGAAATGGAAAGAATATGTTATTTTACATCAAAAATGTCCTCTAGTTTTTAACAAGCTACTGTTCTGGGGCTTGCTATGTTTTGACAGTCACTTGATATAGATACAATTTGTAAAATGGAATTGAGTAAGATGAGAGAACATAAAGTCATGGTATTAGGACACATGGGCACAGAATATGGGGGGTGGGGGAGCAAGAAAAGCAAAGAAGATCAGGAAATCAAACACTTAATTGAATCTGCTGTCTGTCAGTGTTTGGGCATCATCAATGACTAAATGGGGACTATGTGTTCCCTGATAATACTGGCCTGAACATGGTATCTGCCAACAAAATATAGCAACAATTCCTTATTAAACGGAAAGAGCTGAGTGGCTAGGGGGCAGGTATCAGACTGACCAGTAGTATAAGGAAGAACCAGAAATAACACAATACCTGAAGGAAGCTATCTCAGTAACAGTCTAACCAGGAGGGAGATACGACCTGATTAGCACTGGGCCATGAGTAGACAGCAGGAAGCTTGGAGACAAAACATGAATATGTTTTTTGCAAAGGATAATCACCTGTTTTAAAACATTATGGGCTCAGTGCAGGTGACTATAAAGAAAATATTTCTGGAAACCATATACAGGAGATGAATGAACTATGCTCTCTGTAAGAATTAAAATGTAATTAAAAAAACTATTAAACAGGATTAAGGGTTTTATTTGGAAAACAGAGTCAACAAAGCAAGCAAAAAAATGCTTAGAATTGTTAATTACTACCCTATTTGTTTATATAAAAGCTATAGAGATTCTAGTCATAAATTTTGCTTTGTTGCTTAGTTTCTTTTCAAATTGTTTCTGCTGTCATTGAATAATTTACTATGAATGTGTGGCTCCATTTAATTACATTTACATAGCCATCCCATTTACCTTATGAGATAAAATCTGCTGGGATAAATTTCCAATGCTGTGATTCAAGGTCATGCGTGAAGCTAAAGGAAACAGTGAAAGAAGTTACAAAAACACAGATAGTTATTTCTTCTTCATGCAGGTTGTTTTTATAGGATTGTTAGCAGCATATATTTGTATTACCTGCTTTCCAGGCACTGATCTATTGACAAAATGCTGATTAGTGTAAATATACCATTGAAAGAAAAGTTACATTTATTCTGTACAAAAGATTAACTTTAATTTGTGGACTGTAGACTGTCTCTTTCTTAAGCAGTGCTTGTGAATTTATGGAAACATTTATAAATTGTAATTCCATGTAAATTTATATTGTACAGCATAGCTGTGTTGTACTTTAATCCAAATGTTGTTTTTCACCTTAGAGTTCATTTAACCTCCAGTGATTTCCCTTTCTAGTATTTTGCTTGGAAAAAAAAAAACTTTAAGTTAATTATATTCACACCATTAATTGAGAACAAAGCTTTCTTCTTATCCCATTGGACAGGCAGCTGGGAGTGCTCACTTAAAGAGTAGTTGAGTAGAAGAGCATGCTTATCGTAAATGCATCCATTTATATATTTTCCTGAAGACCCCTTTACCTACTAATTTTATAAATGATGTACCTTTCCTTTGTTTTTTTTTTTTTTAATTATTATTTTTGTCTCCCTTTTGCCTATGTCACTACCTCCTCTTTATTTCTCCTGGTTGTTGGTTATCTAATGGTTGTGAGTCACCTAGCCTAGCCCCATGTAGTCTTCCAGTAAAGCATTGCCAGATCTGATATCAATAGGGCATTGCAAAAACTAAAGTATCCTGCTTCATCTTTTTACTTTTAACATTGTATTTGTGGCTGTCACTGTCTTATTGTTGGTTGCATTTTCTTGATGGTTTTATCATTTTAGTAAGGATGCACAGATACAGGTGATTCTTTAAAATAAAACAAAAAAATCTTCTCAGGACATTCAAAAAGCACACAATGAAGGTTTATTTCACAACTGCCTTATTTTGATTAATTGTAGTTGAAAAGAGACAGTATCAGCATCATTAACTGGATGCATCCCTCTATTGAACCAACCCAGTGCAGGGAAAAATCTTATATGGTAAATGCCACAACTACATTTTTTTCTACAGTTTAGGCAATTATTCATATATGATACCAACATAATACAGTTTGGAAGAAACTATTCCCTTGTACTTACATGTGGCACTCTATCCTTCCCTTCCATTTTTGCTTGTCCTCTGAGATCTTGTGCCTCTTTGTACAGGTTGCCGAATATCATTCAAGACATTTTATTACACACCAGTGTTGCTTAGAATATTGGTTGTTGATTTTGCATTCTGCTATGTATCTATCTTAGCACTGCATCTCCATTCTTAGCTATTACCATTTACTGTACTACAGACATCATCACTGCTACAACTCTATTGTTACACCCTACTACCGGTGCAGCATAGCCTAAAACAAAGATTCAGCTTTGAACAACATTCTAAAACAGAGCCTTCTCTTTGTTTTTGTGCACTGCATGCAGGTCTTAATCAAAACAAATAATGTCATGCAAAATGCCCATCTTGTCTCATCTGCTAGCCTGTCTTGTCTTATTGTCTTATGGCAGATTACCTTCACTGGAAATATTGTTGTGTTGAGCCCTATCTCTTAGTGCAGAATAGGGATATTCTTCGCAGCTAAAGACTCATTTTATCATTTAATTTTAGCAGATAGTTTTTCAAAGCCCAGGCCCTAACTAAAATAAAGAATCTAATTGTCTGCCACAGAGAAGAGTCCCATAACACCCAAAGAACATTTCCCCTTATTAATTATTCTCCTCTGTATTATTACCAGCTCACTTGTATGTCACACTTCTATAATTATCCTTCTGGTGAATGGCATGCTCATCTTTACAATGTCCACTTGTTTGTGATATTATCATTGACATGCCTGTTTGTGTGAATTATATTGTTTATGTATCACTTTAAAATGTTTAGGTACTCAGTAAAGTAAAGCTATCGGTTATTTCCCAGTCATAGTCCCAATGGACTATTAACAAATTAGATAGGTGTCCTTCATTTGTCAGATAGATAGGCATTATCAGAAAATGGCATTGTATCTTGTTTTATCATTGCTTTACCTCATCCTTTACTGCTTTGTCTTGGATTTGTTTGGAGACAATCCAAAAGAAAATATTAATCTGTGCTCATTACACAGTATATTAGCAAGCAACCAAGAGCAAGCAACCAAAATCCTTACCTTTTTGTGCCACACAAATAATAAGGACTATGGTAAAAAAGAAGTATTCTGGGTAACATCTCCCATTTTTTGCTTATTTACTGCTTTTGAGTCTGACTAATTTTTTTTTTGAAAACCTCAACACATTTGCTTTACTCTATGTACACCACACCTGCAGTTCCTAGAGAAGGTATACTGCAAGCAATGCCTGGCAGTGCATCCATTCTTAATTAATGTAGGACATATCTGCAGGAATATATGTATATTTTGGAATACTGGGACATTTGTAATCATAATATCTATTTTGCCACCAAACAGATGTGCACTCTTTGAGCAGATACAATCCCACTGATCCTCATGCGAAACACTCTCTACCTTTCCATAGTCACAGTACAGACTTGTACTGAACAAGTAACCTCCTCATGCGTATGAGACACAATGCAATGCCCTATTTCCAGCAGGACAGCTATATATATATATATATATATATATATATATATATATATATATATACACGAGAAATATAAAGAACTGGTTCTTACTGAATAACAACATGGCATATGAGAGTGGTATGCTGTATCTCTATAGTTTTTGTTAAATTTCCTCACTGCTCATGGACAAAATCAATGTATAGTGTTAAGACTTGGAGCACGAAAATATCTTGTAATATTCTTCTAATTATTACTGAAAGAGTTTTCAAAAATTCTGTATTCTGCAAGTCATTTTATTTTGTCTAGTCGTTTACTCCATGAGTATAATGGTTTATCTGTTATACCTGTTTTCTCTGTAACTTTATCTAGGTTCTGCTGGTTGCCTAATGTACCCCAGAGTTCAAACCATTTACATTTCTATTGTCCAGGAACAAGTATAATTTTAAGATACATTATTTATTTAATTGTGGTTAGGTGGCATGACTACGGTACAGAACTAAATGCAGCTCCAAAATGATGACATAAGCATATATTTGCCTGGGAGCCCAGTAAGCCTAAATTAACTGTTACATTTTGGCAGCATATAAACAGGCTTATGCTATGTCTGCTTTACAAGAATTTTGCTGACACCACTCCCCCATTTTGTACCAGAACTTCAAAAATTAATCTTTTGGAATTCTGCATGACCAGCTGGACATGTCTTCAGCAATTACAATTCATCTCTTTAAAACAACCAGACTTTGATCATTGTAATTCTATAAAGAATCCTTGTATTGCATGAGCTTGTATATGCAGTATTGTGGAACAGATGTATTTCAGTAATACTAGCAAATAATGAAAAATAAAAATAAACATTCAAAAAGTGTGTGCGTGTGTGTGCCTTCTGTGGAAAGTTCGGTGCCGGGCTGGCAACTCAACACCATAAAACTCCACTGCCAATCATGAGCAGACAAGGTGATCCACTTTGGCAACCCCTAACCGGGAAAAGCTGAAAGAAGAAGAAGAAGACTGGAGACAAGCCCTTCCTCCTGCTTGCCACGCCTCCCTTAGTTTATTGTTCTTACCCCAGGGTCACTGCATTTTGGAGAAAGTGTGCTCACTGACTGCTAATTTAAAGGCTGTTTGACTTTATCACTACGGGTCTGTGAGGTCAACAACCCACTAAGTAAACACATACAAGTATAAGAGTCTTGTTCCTATGTGACTACAACTAAAGTGACATGAAAAACTAAAACTTGAGCTATTCTGTATGAATAAGTACAGTACAAGCTTAAGTGAGCTCAATAAATGCCACTGAGCTGTCTTCAAAATCTGATCCTATTATTTATATATATATATATATATATATATATATATATATATATATATATATATATAGAACATCCATATAACTCCTTTTGTATTACCTAAATAACATTTACAAAACTATTACTTTCCACACTAAAATATTAACATCTCTGAAAATGATTCTGAAACTATATACCATAGCATTCTTTTTCATATTTTTGTTTTCTCATGAACAATAAAACTCCAAGTAAGTGGGATTTTATATACACACATACACATATATATATATATATATATATATATATATATATACATATATGTGTGTGTGTGTGTGTGTGTGTGTGTGTGTGTGTGTGTGTGTGTGTGTAGAGAGAGAGAGATACTCATATTGGCAGTTTATGTAATTTATGACAGTAGAGTGTATGCTGCATGATTACAATTTTCATTTACCTACTTCTGATTTGCTATTTCAATTTACATAATGGCACATCAGGAGAAAGGCAAAGTACTTTTCATTGTTTTGACATTTCCACATCTAAATAGTTGCAAACATTTATTGTGTTTACATTTTTATTTAATAATTAATTATCTTTTGTTGTTTTAGCACCTGAAAAATAGGAGAGGTCTGCACACAGAGGAGTACAATTAGGTCTCAAATCATAATCAGCTTTCTATATGTTCAAAGCATGGATGTCAAGAAATTCAGCAATTGTGGAGCTCAAGAAGTGAATCTTCAACTGAGAACATGTGTCTATATCATATGAGCGAATCACGCAAATTGCGAACACTCATAATATCGAACATACCGGTCCACAAAGTGCTTTTTCTGAGATCGCGGTACAGTGAAGAATGTGATATTTGCCCTTTCCACATTGTAGTGCGATCTCTGAGTTGGAATATATATTTAGCAGGGGGTGTGGGGAGCACAGCCCCTCACAATAGGAAGTTCTAGGTCTGGTACGTTTGATATTATGAACATTCGCAATTTGTGTGATTCACTCATATAATATAGACCCTGAGAACATATAGCAAGCTAGGTTAAGACAGGACACACGGTGACATCAGTCAATGTACAATGCTGTTTTTTTTTTTCCAAAAATTTTTATTGACAACAATTTTAACAAATACATTGGAAATTACATAACCGTAGAATTCAATCATTCATGAGGGTGATATATTAAACAATATATGATTATAACAAACAGAATCTAACAAACAACAGTTGAGAAAAAAATAAACTTTGTGCAAGCATGCTAACTGCCCATTTTGTTAAGCATGATATTCAACTTTGTATGATAAAATAAAGAAAAGTTGAAAGAGGAAGAATCTGATACACTTGTAAGCCCAGACAGAAAACAGGCAGGTATAGTAAAGGGCTGTCAACATGTTATACAAAAGGAAAAAAAGAAAAAAAAAAAAACTAAAGCCCAACCTCAAGGTCTTCACAGAAATTAGGAAATAGTATTATGAAAATATATTGAACAAGGTGTCCCAATATTCAATTAATTGTGGGTGGCATTTCTGTTGGTACATAAGATACTTGTGGGCTAATAAATATATTATAGCCATTTGTGTGAATTCTTTCCATGTCATTACAGCTCTGTCTTTTCAATTTAGGTTGATATAAATTTTAATTGGAGCAAATACAGTGATTAAAATGTGATTTTGTAATTTCATTACACTTAAAGGAGGAATGTGCAGCATAATAAATTCCCAGGAAAGGGTGGCCTTCTCATATCCCATTTTTTGTAGTTGAACCCTAAGCGAACACCATAACTTATATGCGTATTTGCAATTCCAGAAAATATGAAAGAAGTTGGCTTTTTGGTTATTGCAGTACTGGCAGCATGGGGAAGAGGATGGGCCAAATTTATTAATCGTGGCTGGGGTGAGGTATGCATTGTTCACATTATTAAATGGGTGTAATATAGCTTTTTAAAGGGAATGTATTTTGAAGTTGTTTGAATGGAGCTGGTAATTTGAGTTGGGGAGATTGATGGGTTAAGCTTAGTCCTGTAGTTGGAGAAGAGTGTTTCATTTTGATATCTAATGGCAGTGATAAACTTAGATGTATTTGAAATATTTTTCTTTTCATTAATTATATTAACAGATTTGATCATTTATCATAATAAAATGGATAAATATTTTTTATTAAGATTATTGTAAAAAAAATAAACTAAAACTTTTGTGGATATTATTAAATATTATGATATTTCAAAGTGAAGTAAATATTGAGATGCTAGTATAAATATAGATATAATAAATAAAAATAACCTCTAAACATATATGTACATATAATTATAATGCAACAAATATTAAGATTAGATATTAGATTTATATGGGAATATATATGAAAAGAATTATGACATACAACCAAAGTAGATATGCGCAGAATGATAAATAATAATAGTGACTACTTAAATGTCAATGCATTGGTGCATTGAAGAAAATAAGATAACAAATCATACCCAATGCATCTATGATGCTGGGCATATAATGATGCAATTATGAGGAATATATTATATTTGCTATGTATATAAAGAAATTTTATATAAAATGATTTTTATGACAAATGATATGACAGACATAATATAATCAGGAAATAGTAAAAATCACAAATAGAATATTCATATAAATATATAATTAATGAAAATTTATATAGAAAATAATTTAGAAATTTCCTTATTTATTTATTAGCATTAAGATAATTCGATTGGTAGATAATTCTTTGTGAGAATCTTATCTTGATTCCAAAACTGGCTGTACATAAAAAGTTTGTAATAAATGAATAGTAATATTGTCAATCCATAATAAGTGAATAACAAACAATTATGTATTGTTTTATCAGTAAATGATTATCTCCATATCTTGCTCATTAATAGAGAAGACCATAATGTATTGCAAGTATTTATTTCATCAGGAGCAGGATTACTGTCAACCCAAAATTTAGCACAAAGCTCTTTAAGTTATCTTAAGATAATGGTGTAACTTTTAGGGAGGTTTAACAACAACCCCATCTCATTAAATGACTGCTTCCTACATTGATAGATATCCAGTACAATTTTCTCCTTTAAGAAGGGGTAATCATTTAGGTTGTGAATTGTATTATCGAGTTTAAGGTTTGGGTTAAGATGGAGGGGTTTTAAAGTGATGAAGGCAGTGGTTAGCTTGAGTGTGTCGAAGAAGTTTTGTATGGTGATTATTTTGCTCTTTGTAGAGGTATTCAGTATAATATTTTCTACATTTTGCTCATTTAGAAATGGAAGAGCTCTAGGGTTAATATTAAAGGTTATAATATAGTTATAGAATAGTTCACCCAGGTTGGAGCCCAGGCCTTATTGCTTGTGTTATATTCAGAAATTGTCACTAATCTACTACTGTTAATTATGTCATAGTCAAGTTTGAAGTCAGTCAGTCCAAGACATCTTTTCTCTTTAGGATAGAATCATTTTTTGCATGTGATTCTGACTGACTTTGGTAACCAGATGAATTTTGATAAAGAAGAGTTAAGTCTTTTAAAGAAAATTATTGTACACTACAAGGTTAGAGGCACTGAAGACATATAACTGTTTTGGAAGAATGTTCATTTGGATAATGGCCACTTTTGATAGAAGGGAGAGCTGAAGTTTTATTCCATCTAAGAAGATATTGTTGTATAGTGGACCAGAGTTTCACAATATTGTTTTGATAAAACATTTTAATATCTTGATGGAAATAGATTCCTGAGTATTTATAGGAGTGGTTTAACTTAATTTGCATTGGAAAAGGAAACATGCTTAACTGGTGTGCATGACTGGAAAGATTGAGGATATTCTGGGTTAAGTTTATAGTCAGTGAATCTAGAGAAAGAATCAGTAGATGACAGGATTTTCTTGAGATGTGAGGAGGGCAGCATAAAGTATATGTTTAATTCATCAGTAAATGCAGACATTGCAATCTTGGTGTTATGAAGGATAGGAATGTGGTAGAAAGTTTTCTGTGATACAAGTAAAAGCAGAACTTCAATGTATAAGTTAAATGAATAGGGAGACCATGGAAAGCCTAGTTTAGTTCCATTTTTGATATCAACCCTAGAGGAGGTCGTCCTATTAATCTGTAAAAAGGTGTGAGCATTGGAGTATAGAAATTTAACGAGTTGGATAAAACTTTGAGGTTTACCAAACTGGGGCATAGACAATAGTAGGAAATTTAAATTTAACCTATTGAAAGCTTTAAAAGCATCAGCTGCAAGGCTGTCTATTGGATTTCTACTTTGGCTAGAAGGGTCATCAAGGCATCAAGAGTGAGCGTATTATCACAGGTCTGTCTATGTTGAATGAATCCAAACTGGTTGGGCAACGAGAGATAAGGGATGATCGATTTTAATCTATTGGCCATAACTGTAGCCAGGATTTTTATATCAAAGTTAATTAAAGATATGGGTCTGTAGCTTTGTTGGTTTTTAGGGTCGGCATTTTCTTTGAGAATAAATATAGTTTTAGAAGCATTTAGATGTGGGTCTGCAATTTTATTATCCTTAATATAGTTAAAAAGACGAAGTAAAATTTTAGAGACTTTTAAGCTAAAGGTTTTGTAGAATTCTGCCATGAAACCATCAGGCCCTGGAGCTTTGTTTATTTTAAGGCTGTTTATAGCCATAATGATCTCTTGTTGAGTGATGGGAGATGATAAGGAGTCCTGCTGAGCTTGAGAAAGTTTCAGAAAATTAATTTGATTTAAGAATTTATTCAACTCCTATTTTCTATATTCTCAAATGTACAATGGCCTAGATAAGGGGAATGGTCATTGTACATTTGAGAATATAAATCTTTCAATAGGAAAACAAGGTTTACATGCAAAACTTGGAAACTGCATTGGTCGACTGGCATGTGGCTGAATGACAGTTTTCAAGTCAGCAGATTGTCAATCCGAAAAGCATTGACTACATTACAGAAAATGTGTAATGTAATTCAAGTATTTGGGTTCAACATTGTGCAGGGCGATCTCTCCCCCCTGCAAAATAGTAAAATTAACATATCGTTGACTGTAGAGTGTAACAGTACATTAATGTGCATAGCAGGAGGTGACTATCGTCACCTCCTGCTATGTCGAATGCAGCAAACTATGGATGTCGATGTATTAATTTTCGCCTTGGTTGCTGTTTCAAAATTCTGAATTCAGTATTTTGGGTTGACATTCTGAATGACTGACTGAAGCAGATTCAGAATTTCAATAGAAACTGGAAAATAATATCATTGTTGGAAGAGTATGTTTTGCCTTGGTGTTCTGAATGGTTATTATAGGAGGAGTTTCTTTGATTAGTCATTCTAGACAATAATTTGCAAAGCATTTGGGACCACTCTGCATAATTTGCTAGTGTTCATACTTTGTGAAAAGATAATCAATTAGCTTGAAGTAACTATAGCTTTTTTTCTGAAGGAGTATTGATTGTTTTTCAGTTTATTGATTGTATATAGAATGTAGATAAGCTTCCAGTTGAGAGATTTTATTTTTGAGAAAGGTTTCTTTAGCAATGTATAATTTCTTGTAGTAAATAGCTTTACTAATAAAAAACCACTAATCATTGCTTTTGTGGATGCCCATTGAATATCCAAAGGGATTTGGGAAGTGGTATATGTGTATAGAAGGTCATGTAAGATGAGTTCAGTATCTTTAACTATTTCACCTTTGGATAGGAGATTTGAGTTTAGGGTCCCTTGTCTCCAGTAATAACATTTTTGAGCAAATCCAAGAAGAGGGTGATTTTTGAATGGTCAGAGAAAATTCTAGGTTCAGTATGAAAGTCAATATTAAAATTAAGAAGGAATCCTGATATTAGGAAGAAATCCTACCTAGATCAGGTTTATGACAGGGGGAGTAATAATATTTATTTCTAGGTGAGCTTATAAAATGGAAGGTATAGGGGTCAAATAGAATAAAGTTATTCTTTTAATTCTGAAATAGTTGAGGAAGCATATTCATTATAGGTACTAGTTATGTTCTGTCAGATTAGGGATCCTGAACAGAATTCCATTCCCCATCTATAATGTAATAGGAGTTCAGAAATAGGGATAGTATCTTGTATAGTGACATAAAAAATCTTGTTGCCTAGAGCATGGAGTGTAAATATTTAAGAGCAGTACTGGTTTTGTCTAGGAATGGGCAACTAATGGACAAATAACACCATCTTACTTCTGGGTCTGTATCATGGTCTAGGATGTTTGCTTGAAAAGTTTTTTTTTTTTAATAATAATTGCTACTCCAACACTATTAATGTTATTGTCAGCAGAGATAATTGGTTTTATCCATTTTTTCTCCATTTCCTGCTTCCATTGGTCAGGAAGTATGTGTGTCTCTTGTATTAATATTATTTCTGCTTTGGAATTAAAGGCTACATGAAAAAAAAATCTCTTTTTATCTGATTGCACCTCCTTTATGTTCTATGAGCCAATAATCCACATATTTAATTATCATAGGTAGAAACCAACCAAGGGGTGGAAGCTTAAGTGTACCAACTTGGGTTGAAACTGAGGAGGATAATTATCTGGGCTTAAGGGCAAAAAGCAATCATCTCTTACTGCACAAACTCTGTGCCTGTTCACATAACTACCTAGCCAGTAAGAGTTAATAAGCAGAGACAGGCATGAGAGAATAGTGCATATAACCATCGGTATATCTTCCCTGATATAACTTAGATTTAAATCCGAAAATCCTATAATAAAAACAGTGCCTGGCAAAGATAAGAATAGCATGCCTTCCCTTAAACACCTACCACTACAATCCCAGCCCCCAGTGGGAGGTTTTTAAAGGTGTAAATGGTATAGAGCTGAAATATAGAAGATGATAGATGATGTCTTAGGTGCATAAATGTGAAAACAAGAGAGCAAGGATGGAAATTAGCAAGTGAAACAGCACAGTATAAGATATAAGGAGTCTTTGTTAATAATCAATGTGCCCATAGCATTTCCAATTATACAAAGTAAGCCTCATAGTAGACAAGTCATTATGGGATTAAAAGTAATCCGCGAAGGCTACCCTTTCACTTAAAAACCCTAAAGCCATTGGCATTTCACACTATTATTACTTACAATCACATACAATTAAACTACAACACATTGTATTCTTCACTTGTCCCTTGTTTAAAAAGTAGAGAAATTTCAAAATAACCATAAGCTAAAGTTTTAAACAAAAAATAAATAAATAATATAATATAACAGCATTTGTAGTACAGACAGCTCCAATCTACTTCCCACAAAGAGTCCGTGTTTCAAGAATTGAGGAGGAAGGTGTCATCAGAGGCAAGCAAGAGACAAAAAGATACAGAGTGAGCCACTCTATATCAGTGGTACAAGGGTTATGTCAAAAAAACAAAATTAAGCAGTGACCAGGGCTGAGAAAAAAACATTTACATCTGGCCAATATAGCCTTATTAAAATATATTACACTGGGCTCCCATTTTCTTACATTTGCTGGTAAACTAGGACTGGTCAGCTGAGGAGCACAATTGAGCTATGTATGCGCACATTTATAAACGCATGGGAAGCAAAATAGAGGTAACAACAAAGAGACAATCTGGAAACAATATAAGAAATAAGAGAATGGAAATAATAATTGAAATCATTTCCAAAATTTAACATCAGTATCAGCAATCTGCATGAGACATTTGTCTAGTTTACGTTCCAAACTCTTTGCCAGAGTAACCAGTTGCTTCTTAAAAAAAAGCAGCTATGGGTCAAAGAAAATGTTGAAGGATTCACTCAAATAGATATAAGGAATCTAGAAAATGAGAACATATGCCTATAAAGATATTGATATAACTATTGTGTCTTGCCATTCTCAGAAGGAAAAGTCACCAGAATAGGACGGTAACTATCTTAGTACCCCACATGTCAAACTCCAAAACTTGCAGAAGGCAACCCTCATAGGTGAGATGTACACTTTATAATCACAGAAAATTCACAGAAATATATTGTACATAAACAACAGCTAGTAGGCTAACCTGTAGAAGCATGTACTAGAGCTTTGAATTACTTAAGTGCTGTGAAAAATTGCAAGAAATGAAAGAATTGCTTTTAAACTTAGTAAATGATCTTGTCTAACCAGCATAAGCAGAGAAAGAGCTTGTATTTTAACTGTATTTAGATGACAGTATTAATAATTTATTCTGGGGAATGCAGCAGACTTTTATCTTAAAACTGGTAACCTAGTCCATTCTCGTTATATAATTTGTATAACCTCCCACTCTGTAGGGTCACTCAAACATCACCCTCTTTAACAGAATGCGGTACAAACATGAAATCAATTCTGTTATAGCATCTGTTTTCTCTTTTATGTACAACAGCTGTCCATTTCAATAAAACATGCACTTATGATTAATTTTGCAATAAAATTTATTTTGAGCTGTATATTGCATTTAATCACTATATTCATTATACTTTAACTTATTAAGTAAGGCAATTTACATTTTCCTTTCTGCAATATAAGCAGTGCATACTTAAGACTAAATGTTGTACTAAAAGAAAAAAATGAATGCATTCTCCAGTTAAAGCCATTTATACTCTATTGGCTAAAGCACTTTTCTATCATTAGAAAATATTAATATATCTAATGTGTCCAGCCATTCTGAGAATGAAAAGTCACTTGAATAACTGTAAAGCAACAAGAAGCTGTTGTTCTGTTTTTCAGACCAATCTCATACTCCATGAACAGAAGGATGTAAAAGGCAACTTTAAACTGTATATAAAAAAATGTTATTTCCCCTTTAAGAAAGTGAGGAACAGAGAACCTGGATGTTAAATCATCATCATGATGCCAGAACAGTGTAGGGGTGGTAATACAGACTGGAACTCAGTGGAACTTGTTGGTTTCATGTGGAAACTCGATTTTAACAGTTGTTGGTTTCATGTGGAAACTCCATTTTAACAGGACCCATCAGTGGATAAAAATGTATCTGTGTAGCTGGAACCATGCTGTGCTTCACTCCCAGGCCTGTATAACAGGATCAGAAGAAATGAGATGTGTATTCAGTGCAGGATTAGTCCGTTTTCATCATTTAGTGGTTTATTCAGTGGTAAGCTCCAGAAGGGTGTTTAAAAAGGCATTCCTTGCTTCCTTGACTGTTTGAACTGGATAATGCATTTGCAACTTTATTTTCTTTTGGATAAAGTAAGCGCAGAAAGGTGAACACATTTGTCTTTCCTGCCTAATTGGCAAAGGGAGATCTTGAGAGGTGTATATTTTATTGCCATTCCAATTAATGGATTTTTTTCTTTTTGGCTGAGGAAAGCATTTTAGAGACATTCTAATAGTTTAGAAGCTTGACATACACTTGCCTGGGTTTATCAGTAGATTGTGAGAATCAGATTGCTCTATGTGGTCTTTATATAATTATTTGTTTGACCTCAGATGGATTTTCAAGAAGTATTGCAAAGATGAACAGTGGTTACAATATGAGGTTGATCTATCGGTTATTATAATGTTATTTCTTTCAGACCTTGCTTCAAGATCAGTTAACTTTTATTGCATTTCACATATAGTTTTTGAGTTATATTTTGACTCTTTTCGCAGATGATCCAGTTTGATTTCATTTTCGAGAACTCTTGCTTCAGTTTTTTTCCGTTCTTTTAACAGTTTGATTGATGGAGTCAGAATTGTTTTAAGTTGATCAAAGTTTTGTATGGCTATTTGTATTGGTTGCAGAGCTAGTTTTAAATCATCCAGGTTTGTATTTTGTTCTGTTTTGGTTTTGCTTGCTGGTTTACTCAAGTCCAGTTGTTTCCAAGTTCTAAGTCTTTTAGATATGGTTTCTTTTTCAGATGATGCCACAGCTGAAAATGTAGTTTTCATAGTTAAGAGTGTCCGTATTTTCAGAATCCGTAAGTATTTTTAGACTTTTCTTTTTCCTCTTATATCAGAGTGGATAGGAGTCCTCACCATGTGCTTAGTATTAGATAAAGGTATTATATGCCCAGTCCTGTTTAATCCTTTTCTTTTAAGACTTTTTAAACACATCTTTCAGCCTTCCAATAAGTAAGCATGTGAATGAAGAACCTAACAGGTTCCAATAGTCATCCCAGCTCCCATTGCCCTTCTCTGCTGGTCATTGTCAACTGTTAATGCTCTAGCATAAGGTTAGGGCTAGCCTAACAGTGGTGAAAGGTGATTAACAAAAGGTTAAGCAGCTTTTGTAATCAGAAAAGTTTAACTAGCCTGTATTTTTGATGACTTTGTACTGTAAATGTGGGGATCCATGTAATATGTTATTATTAAAAGCAAAACTATTTTAGATCTGCTGAAAACTAAAGATTCACAAGTTCTTTGGCACCCATACTAATGCCAAGAAGAGGGAAACAATTTTTTTATCTTCTTTTTATTTAGTTAGTTAGTTATTATTGAGGAATGGACCAGTAAAATAATCTGATGCAAGAATAAGTTTATAGCTTGTAAAATTACAGATAGTCATAGGAGATTAACATGTTATAAAATAAAAATGGTATTGGAAGGACTTGGTTTACTGCTGGTGTAAGTACTGAATGTTTATGATACACACTTTGCTAAAATGGATTTGCTCAGAGAGAAATTTAACTTTGACTAATTACATGTCTACTTAGTTAATGAGCTTTATAAAGCTGTGATCCCTTTAACATATATAAATAATCTATCATCTGAATAGAATGAAAGAAACCAAATATGTTCTGCAGAAATGTATGAAATTGAGTTGTATACATCCTCAAATGACTGATTACATTTATTTTGCTCTTCATTGTTCTCGGTGTAGTAAACTAGATTCATTTATAATAAAAAAAATAAACTTCAGTAAAATTAACTATGCTGATATAATTATTTTCTGCTTAATTTGCTCACAGTATCAGACTATGGCTGTATTTTACTGCTGAGCTAGTTAGCAAATATGGCAGCTTAACTGTAGACTAGAGTTCTGCCTTGCAGGAGATTTTTTTTCCCCGAGGATTCAGCAAGAGATAGAATTAAAATAACCAGCCGGGATGTACTTCTGAGCATCCTTATAGGTTCATAGGTTCATAGGTTCATACTAGGCTATCTGCCCTAGGGCATTTATAAGCCTAGCCAGAATGTGTTTGGCTTTCGCCACCCATTTTAAATTTATTTTGCTATGCCCTTTTTCGAGGTTAGTATACTGTGCCTCTATCTAACAGTGACACAGAAGTGATACCCGGGGTAAACCTATGATCTCCCATCCACTCATCAAGATTCCTCTTGAAGAGAGTCAATGAGGGACTCTGCCTAACCTGGACTGGGATTTTATTCCAGAGTGAAGGGAGCCTCTGGGTTATGAATCTGTCCCTCCAGCATGTCCTATTTATTTCAGTGCTGAGGTTCAAGTCTCTAGCGTAGCTCGATGGGATTTGGATTTTCTGAGGTGCAGCATGTCCATTAATTCCAGGTTGGACATGGCTTTATACGTCAGGCACATATTGCCTCTGAACAGGCGGTATGCCACTGAGTAGAGCTGGAGTTTCTTTAACCGGGCAGCATATGGCATCTGTTTGAGCCCTTTGATCCTCTTGGTGAGGTACTTTTGGGGTCTTTCCAGTTGCTGCAGGTGTCTGGTAAGGTACATCCCAAAAGGGGCATTGTACTCAATTATGGGCCTGATGAGGGATGAGTAAAGAGGCACGATGACCTCCCCTGATCTAGATGTGAATCCCTTCATGATTAGGTGGGCTATATAAAATGTTTTTCTAACCACTTTGGCCACGTGGTTGTCAAATGAGAGATTGCTATCAACTTGGGTCCCCAGGTCCCTAATTACTTCTTCTGTACTTAATGGATTTCCACCTATGTGGTAATTTGTGGGCACTTTGTTTTTGCCAAAGGGATGACTATACACTTTTTGGCATTTAGCTGGAGGCCATGGCTCTGGCACCAGTTGTTTGTTTCTATGAGGCCCTTTTGGAGGATGCTTGTGTCAGCTGGAGAGTTGATTATGGCACCCAGTTTGCAGTCATCTGCGAACTTGGTCAGCCACAGTCCTTCCGTGTTGGCCTGTACCTCCGAGAAATATATACCGAACAAGAGAGGTCCCAGGACTGAGCCTTGTGGGACACCACTTGTAACTGGTTTGGAGTCTGACATGGCTCCAGCAATTCTAACCATGTGGGTTCTGTCCTTGAGCCAGTTTGCAATCCATCTAGTGACATAGGGGTTTATATTTAAGCTGGTGAGCTTATCTATAATGCCCGAGTGGGGTATTGTATCGAAGGCTTTTGCGAGGTCCAGGTAGGCTGTGTGGACCACCTTCCCCTCGTCAATGGCCTTGGTGACTGTTTCAAAGAAATCAACCAGGTTTAAGAGGCAGGATCTGCCCTTCACAAAGCCGAACTGGGTAGGATCCAGTGTTTGTAGGTCCCCAAAATCTTTATTTATGAGGTCCATGATGATCCTTTCCATAGCTTTGCAGACCAAGCTAGTCAGGCTTATGGGGCGATAGTTTCCAGGATCCGTTGAGGCACCACCTTTATGGAGAGGGACCACTGTTGCTGTCACCACTGTTTGGGCACATATCCTGTAGTAAGGCTGAGATTGAACAGTAGTTTTATGTTTGGGTTTAGCTCTTCTTTGAGTTCATGTAGGACGCAGCCCGGGACACCATCTGGTCCCATTGATGGTGTGTTTTTTGCTTTGGAGAGGGCGGCTCTTACCTGAGCATCTGAGATGTCAGGGGGGCAGCACTCTGCTGGGATAGATATTTGCCCTTTTGGTGGGGGGGGGGGAGTTTGCACTGAACCTGTCAGCTAGGATGTTGGCAATGTCTGTGGGTTCGGTGTATTTTTGTCATTTTGGACTAATTCTGGGCATATCTGGGAATTACCACCCAGGTTCTTAACATAACTAAAGAAAGCCTTGTGATTATCCTTAGTGTCCTGTGCAATTTTTCTCTCGAAGCTGGCCTTAGACAATTTTATGTGTGCCCGTAGTTTTTTGCTAATACTGATCAGTGATGCCTTCCCTTTTTGGGATTTTGCTTTATCATTTAGTAGCTTCCTCCTTCTATTGTATAGTTTGTTTATGGCTGGGGTCCACCAGACAGGACGTCTGCCTTTGGAGGATTGGGTCTTGGTTTTATTTGGGATCGCATGATCCATGCATTCCTGAAGGTGTTCATAGAATGCGTTTATAAAGGATTCTGTGGTCTGGGCCATATTTTCCACAGGCCCGGGGGCTTTGAAGGATTCCACCTCAGTTTTGAGGAGTGTAAAATTTGCTTTAGAGAAGTTTTTCACTGTGGTTTTCTGGGCAGGGGGTGGGGTCGGGATGTGAATATCCAGTGAGATTAGTTTATGGTCTGATCTTACCAGTGAGGGATACACTTCTGGTCTGGAGCATAGAGTCTCCATGTTGGTGATGATCAGGTCCAGTATGTTTTCCCCTCTTGTGGGATTGTTCCATAGCATTTGAGTTTATAAATTCTAGGAACCTTTGGGCTAGGGTGTTGGAGCTAGAGTAATGCTCCCAGTCTATGTTTGGGTAGTTGAAGTCGCCCAATATAATGGTGTTTGGAGAGACCTTCATATTTTCCAGTGTTCTCAGGAAGGCCGAGTAGGGTTCCTGGGTTTGGGAGGGTGGTCTGTAGCAGGCTATAAACTGGAAGGCAGTTTTACCCACTGTTAGTTGCACATGGATAGTCTCTGATGCTTCGTGCTTTGCCACCAACCTGGAGGTGTGGGTATCTTTGATGAACATCGATACTCCCCCTCCTTTTGGGGTTCGGTCCAAGTTTTGGGGCCAAAAAGCATGGTATGAGGTATAACCTGGTAGTGCTGGGGTGCTCTCGGGAGCCCTGAACCAGGTTTCTGTTACTGCACAGATATCGATGTTCTCCATGCTAAGGAGAGTTTCGAGTGCGTGCATCTTGAGGTTTAGACTTCTGGCATTGAGCAGCATTACTCTTAGTTTCTTATCCCTTGTGATACCTATGGAGGTGGGTTTGTCTTTTGAGCCTTGCCTAAAAAAGGCACTATTGGGGTAGCAAGAGCCTTTACCAATATCCGAAAGCCCAGGGGTGAGAGGTGCAAGCCATCCCTAGCGAAGCATCGTGGCTTGTCGAGCATATCATCCCAAGCTGACAGGCATTGGATCCCCTTTGAATGACACCAGTACTTAAGCCAATTGTTGAAATTGATCATCTTGTCTTCATATTGTGGCATCATTCTTGGTGAGGGTAAGATGCTACTCAAGGTCAGGGTCATACCGGCCTGGGCTACATGCTCAGAGAGCTCCTTTATGTCTCTTTTCATGTAGTTCAGGGAGGTACGTCTCAGGTCATTCACACCAGCATGGACAATGACTGAGTCATATTTGTACTTGCCTTGGAGTGACCTGAGTGCTTGTGTTATGTGGCGGATCCTAGCACCCGACAGGCTGCTCACCGTGACCCTCTCCTTGTTCAGCCTGGTGAGTGGGACGTCAGTGTGCCTGACGATAGAGTCACCTATTACAAGTGTACCAGGTGTGTTGTTTAGTCTTAAGGCTGTGACTGTTTGGCACACTGGCTTTGTGAGAGATGTGTTGCATGTGTTTTGTTTTGGGGTAGCGGCTGCTTGGGTGTCTGCTTTGGAGGTCTCTGCTGCTTCGGCAGATCTTTATTTAGAGCCTCCGAGTATGTTTTTGTGTGATTATGTGTTTGGTTTGCTGTCATGGTAGGTCTATGTGAGACTGGAATTGTAGTGAGTAGGGTTTCCTTCTCCTCCTGACTGGTTATGCCAGTACTGAGTTGAGAGAGCTTAGCCTCCAGTTTGGCTATATGGTTGCATCTCTCACATGTGTTGGAATTTGTTGGGAGGAGGAGAGGGTTGTCTGTGTACATGAGGCAGTTGTAACATTGCCTCAAGATTCCCAGATTCACCAGCTGGACCGGAGAGGAGATTGACAACTGACCTTTGGACATGCTAGAATAATATTGGGAATTCCTTAATAATTGAAAAGCAGGGCCAGTGGGGAGTGAGGTTCTAGTGTTTTTAATTTTTAGTGCTGACTTATATAATTGCTTTAGTGAGCAAGTGCCAGGTAACTTAAGTGCAATGTGTTACAGATAACTTAAATGCAAAAACAACAAACAGTAACTTTCTTTCAAGTGAAACAAGGAAATAAGTACAGTAAGCAATGCAGATATCACTAGTGAGCCACAGAAGCTCTGAGAAGCCGCGTATTAGGTGGAATTAGCGTTCCAGGGAAATAACAAGCAAACAAACAACAAGCATATAAACAAAGCTATATTCAGCAGGCCTGGATCTAGTCTATGCTACAGCAAACAAGGTGTACCAATTTCCGTAAGATACAGTTCAAATATTCAGGCACTATAAACCTTTAACCAGAAATTCCCAGCTCAGAAGGGCAGAGTCCAGCCTCTTCTCCCACAAGAGTGCAGACCACAAACCTTCTTAATGTAAAATAACTGTCCTGAAGCCCAAGTGCCTAAACCAGAACTAATACACTTTAAGAATAACAGACACTGTGACTTTATTGCAAGTTCAGTTGTGGTGAGAAAGTAGATACAGCTTCTGTACTCATAACTAGGTATGTTTTTAAATGAAGCAGATATGGTTGAGATCAAAGGCATGTTGTGTGAAGCCATATGTGAATTAAAAAGTTAAGAGAAGGAGGCCCAGATATACTAGCTAAATTATTTTAAAGTGAAAGTAGCTTAACTGAAGGACAGATGAGGTAGGATAATGCAGGAAGCTAAAGATATTTAGAAGAGATTTTTAAAATGTATTTGTTAACTCATTCACAACTAGCAGAGTTTAGATTGCCATACCACTAGTTGTCTAAATATCTCCTTAGATACTTGATCAGTTTCTGGAAAAAAAAAGTTAAGGGCTGTAATAATTACATATTATTGGAAACAGCAAATACCATTAAGAAGTATAGAAATAAGCAGATATCCCATCAGAAGTTTTTAAGATACTGAATAAAGGTATAGACCAGTCTTTTATGGTAGCTTAGAGGTTTTAAGCCAGTGACCTTCTCAGTTAGAAAGCTCTGGGTCTTTCTAGTTGTCTGATATGACTAGTGAGGGATATTGTACTCAGTTGTTGGCTTAATCAATGCTAAATATAAGGAGACAATGACCTCGTTAGCAGAGCCATAGCTGTCTCATCTACCACCAAGTGCAAATCCATGATCTGGCACACTCTATTCTTACCTGATCTGTACCTGTTAAACTAACGTTTAGGAGCAAAAAAAAATTGTCTGCTTTTAAAAATGTAGCAACTGGCTTGTTTTAACTTATACCATAAGTCCTGATTGCAAAAACAAAGCAGCACTGAAATTTGCTTGCATACTGACATTCAGAAAGGGTCTATATTATAACTTTGAAGTTGTAAAACTTTGAATGTTATAATATCGAACCCACTACATTGAAGGATGAAAATAGCGAAGCCCCGGAACATCGAAATCTTACCTAGGGCAAGATTTTGGTGGGCCATTCCATGGCTTCGCTATTTCCTCCACTGTGGTGCGATAGCTACGGACCTTAGGGTTAGGATGCGAGTTAAGGTAAGTGGATAGTTAGTAATGTATGTATGGTATAGTGTAGGGTTGGGTTTTGTTAACTGTATGTGTGTGTGTATTAATAAGTTTGTGTATAGTTTCGTAGGGTGTGTGTGCAATAGTTACAGACCTTAGGGTTAGGGTCCGGGTTAAAATAATTGGATAGTTAGGAATGTATGTATGGTTTAGTGTAGGGTTGGGTTTTGTTTACTTTATGTGTTTGATTTATTTATTTTGATGTGCTTGTGTTGTGTGTATGTTACTCGGAACAGCAAATGTTTCCCTGGGAAAAAATTTGCTATTCTGAGTGTTCGATGTTATTATACTTTGAAATTCCAAGTTCGAAGTTATGGTGTTCGATATTTTGGGATGTCGAATATATGATATAGACCCTTCAGAAATACTTGTATATCAAATAATACCAGAAATGCAATACAAATGGATATAAAATATTGCTATTTATGAAATACAAGTCTGGAGTATACAAAAGAAATATAATAAAAAAAGAAAAAGAAATGAAAGGAATAGTTTGATCTAGCCCTGTATCTGCAGCCTGTTAGAGAAGATATTCCATATGTTATACTAAGATGCACCACATTTAAGAAATATGGAAGGAATTCTTCACAAAAAATATTTGGCTCAGATTATGAGTAGTATGCAATGGAAATAAATGACGACATCTGAAAATATTATTAGCTACTACTGATAGATTTATAGTTAAACAATTAGATTTATGTGCAAGGGACAACTGTATAAGATAAAATTGCTTAAGAATAAACAAGGCATGCATTTATAATAAGAATTCAATGTTCTTAATCAGTTGCTTATATGTATTGGAATGAATTGAAATTAATCAGTTTACAAATCAAACAGTACATTTAAAGCATGATGACTTAAAACAACTGAGTATTAAAACAATAAAACTTTTATGTCTGTTTCCCCGGGATTCATGAAGCTTGGTGCAAGGATGATTGTAGCCTTGCGCCGAGCGTTTTCATTACAGATGGTGCAGCAGGGACATATGAATATGTATGAGGGTGTGTAACCGCACCCTTGACGTACACAGGAAACGTGTGCGAGTGCAGGGGGAATGTACATGTGCTCTTCGGAGGTGTAAACATGCCCTGACAGTTGCACAACCTACTATGCTTACTATTAGAGCCCGCCTCTAATAGTAAGTCCGCAATTCAGTGTCCGTGGATACCGAAATGTATGCTAAGCATACAAGAGTGTCCATGAGCAGTGAAATAAAATCAAAGTAGTAAACACACAAGCACGTAGTGGTATGTTGAGCCCCATCCCTAGAACTTTCACAATTAGATTCCCTGTGTCCTTATTATACATTTGTATTGCTGCAATATCGAAAGTGTAAGCAAAGCGCAGCGTGTTTGCACAAAACTGCCCTCCGCCGAGTGTACCTTACACATCAAAATCATTCAAAGAGAGAAAAAACATGTGGAATCAACATAAACGCCAATAGTGTAGTGTTTAGAGCATCCGCCTAATGAACAGGCATTCACGGTTTGAATCCAACAATAGCACATATCATTTTCCATGTGGAATGAATATCGTTTTGCTGTAAAACCGACATAAGAGTATCACATGAGATGTTTAACTAAATGTCATTCAATCAAAGTGGTACTGTCATAATGAATAAGGCACAAGTAAGCAGGTGTAAGCACAAATAAGCAGCAGTAAACATATATAAATACCAGTACGCAAGTCTGAGTGCGGTTGCATGGGTGTAAGCAGTGCCCAGCGTAGGAAATGTATATAAGTATGTACAGATATATAATATATATATATATATATATATATATATATATATATATATATATATATATATGGGTCTACCTGTTTATGCCAAAAGCTGAGAAGAATGACAACGAGATAACCGACACTGGAAGATCGACAAAGGAGAAGACCGACAGTTAAAAATCCTGATGCTGAGAACATTGACATGTTAAGGTAAGTGTGCGGTAGGGACGGACATTAGGGTCAGGGTGCAGGTAACGTAAGTGTGCGATAGTGATGGCCTTTAGGTTTAGGGGCAGTTTAACTGAGTTAAGGTTAGGGTGCAAGTAAAGTAAGTGTGCGATAGTGATGGACTTTAGGGTTAGGGGAGGATTAAGTGAGTTAGGGTTAGGGTGCAGGTAAGGTAAGTGTGTGATAGTGATGGACCTTAGGGTTAAGGTTTGGGTTAAGGTTAGTGCATAGATAGTTGTGTATGTAAGGTTTAGTGTAGGTTTGTAAGGTGTTTGGTGTGCTTGAGTTGTGTTTGTGTTTTTCAGAAAAGGTATTTGTTTTGTTGATTGCCGGGATTGTGGTTTGTCGGGCATGTGAAGTTTCATGTTTTTGAACTTTCGGTTTTGTGGTGTCAGTTATTTAGTTGTCGGTGTTTTGGCATGTCAGCGTTATCAGGTAGACCCATATATATATATATATATATATATATATGACAAATGAATGACATAACAATAAAGCATACAAAAGGAATGAGAAGGGAATCAACAGCGACCCCAGTATTATATAGCGCTGTCAGTGTATGTCATATCAAGCTGGGCAGGAGTGAGCAAAGCACTGCTACTCACACCACAGGCAGGATATTACCAGTGGGAGTAACATTGCTGATCTGCTAAGTCTACTTTACAATCAGAGGGTAGTCCCTGGTGGGACTACCCAAAAATTGATAGGATGTTTGGCCATCCGACCATTACACAAGCAAGGGCAGGTATGTTCAAGGATCTCGGGCCTCCGCTGAAAATGGACCTACGTCCAGTCGGACACTCCCGGTCAACAAATTTAAATAAATAAATGTTGGGAGAGCCTGAGAATACATGGGTTGAGACACCATACATGTAGGGCCCCTAATGCTCGGGAGAGGGCAATGTATGGAGGTGTGTCATGGCTGTGATAGCAACTGGACAATGGATGGTATGTGTGTTTGTTGAACTCGGGTTGGGTGGAGGAACTATGGGTATGAAATTATGAATCCAGGTGTGTCAGGGTTGGAAGGGCTGGTTCTAATTGGACTGCCTCGTGGAGGTCAGTGAGTTCATTATAAGTATATATATGCATACACACATGCATACATCTATATGTAGAAGTACATTCTCTGTAATACATTCATTCCATTTGCAGACATAAATAACATGAATGTGCCCTTACAAACCTCGATAGCAGATAGAATAATAGGGTGTGCATAAGAGAGAAGGGATGAAACTGCTAAAATGCAGAAGTGTGTACAATGTCTGAAGTCAGTCCTGTGCTGAAAAAATCAAATTTGAGGACTTTCTCACACATGGAATCATTCCTGTGATCTGCCTGCTATGGCAACGACAATTACTAAACCGGTCTATTTGTAAAAGAATTATGCAAAACCAGATAGTCATACTTATTAACTTATTGTAGTGTCATGTTAACAGGATTAAAGATGTAATGAAGTATAGAGTCTAATCTTGAAATAAAGACATGTGTCTCCCATGTGGGACAACCCAAAAATTGCAAATAGTGTCCTTTTGGTTACTCATGTCACCAATGTTTGTGGAATAAAAGTTTGGGATTTCTGAGGATACATGGAGTGAGTCAACCAATGGGATGGGTCTACAGGAGTAGGGAGTGGCCAATGTGTAGTGGTGTGGATACACCGCAAATCCAACTAGAGAATGGATGACTGCTGTGTTAGTGAGGTGTTGGGGTGGGTGTTTGCGGGAACAGGAGTCATGGGTATATGGGTATATATGCAAATGAAGCAGCACAGAAATAGTGTATTGGTTAGAGCATCCGCCTAATGAACATACATTCCCGTTCCAAATCCCACTGCAGCACATACCATTTTCCATCAGTAATCTGTACATGAACATATTTTTACATCTGTCCACTGTATAACCTGCAAAATAACAATTAAAAGTGAACTGGAGCGAAGTGTCAGTGTCATAATGAATAAGGCACTAGTAAGCAGGTTTAAGCATATGTAAACACCAGTAAGCATGTATAAGTGCATTAGCGCGGAGTATGCATTGCTTTACAGACACACACACACACACACACACACACACACACACACACACATACACACACACACACACACACACATATATATATATATATATATATATATATATATATATATATATATATATATATATATATATATATATATATATATATAGTTGCAGACATATACATATACGTATATATATATATATATATATATATATATATATATATATATATATATATATATATATATATATATATATATCTACATACATATATGTGTGTGTGTGTGTGTGTGTGTGTGTGTGTGTGTGCATAGATATACACATATATACAGCTACGATAGGAAACAGCACACAAGAATGACATATGTTCCCAGGCTATGCCAATGGAAGTGAGGGGCCCAAGCAAGAAACATTTAACACATAGCATGACATTCCACCCCTGCCAGCTGGACACAGGAAACATACACACAAACCCACAAACAATGTAAATAGTCCACTGCTCCCCAGACCACAGGCAGGATACAACCCGGGGGGGGGTACACAGTGCACTGGTGAAATCTATGAAATCTAATCTTGGAACACAGACAGGAGCATCCCTTGCGGGACACCCCAAAAATTGACACAAGACCAAAAGAAGGTGATACGCCGAACATTCTGGCTGGGGTGTGTATATACCCAGAATACAAGGGTGGGAAAGCCTGATGACCCATGGGTCAAGACAATGTATGACATGGGTCCCATGAAGTGGAGAGTAGGCAGCATGTAGTGGTGTGTTCAGACCCGACTAGGACCCAGAGTAAGGATGGGTGTTGTAGAAGAGATGTGGGTGGGGGAACTATGGGTAGCTAGTTATGGGTCAAGGTGTGTAGGTGTTGGCTGATGTAGGCCTATATGGACAGCCCCAGGGATGTAAGCAAAAGTGTTCATTGGGCAGAGGCATCGCCCAACGAGCAGCCACTCCCACTACTAGTGCCACTGCAGCAAAGTGTAATCTACATGGCAAGGAATGGAATAACCAGTTGTAGATGTATATATGTAGAGGGTATATCTACCCATAGTGACATAGAGATATACCTCTCCCTCTCCGTAGTACAAATGTATACATACAGAGACAGAATACATATACATACCCACATATAGATATATACATATGCAGACACCCATAGACCCATATGTTGGTAGATATATATATATATATATATATATATATATATATATATATATATATATATATATAGACAGCAATATATAAATATATACAGGTATGCATACATATACAGATATATCTGTATATAGTAATGTATATACATATATATATATATATATATATATATATATATATATATATATATATATATATATGTGTGTGTGTGTGTGACTGTAAATATACACATGTATATAGCTAGAATATGATACAGCAGTTATGAATTACATATGTTCACAGGCCGTGCATATGGAGGTGAGTGGTCCAATCAACAAACATGTAACACATAGCATCAACCCCCCCCCCCCCAGCAAGGCCAGTGAGACATACAGACAGACAATAAAAGTAAACATACCACTTGCTTCCCAGACCACCGGCAGGATACTACCAGTGGGAAAGACCTGTCAGGTCTAATCTTGAAACAAAGATATCAATGTCCCTTGTGGGACATCCCATTAATTACTGATCATTGGAGTCAGTCCCTGTAATGATTCATCAAACCAGGCTGTAGACGTACATGGACCAGTAGGTTGTGCAAGCCTGATAACCCATGGGTCGACACAACGTACATGTGTCTCAACACACGGAGAGTGGGCAGTGTGTAGTGGTGTGTTTATACTCCACCTGCACCCACAGTAAGGGTGAGTGCTGTAGAGGAGGGGCAAGTGGGGGAACTATGGGTATGCAATTATGGGCCTAGTCATGCAGGTGTTGGCTGGTGCAGTGGTATTAGGACAGCCCCGGGGATGTAAGTAATATTCCAAAATGAGCATAGCTTATGTCCATACCTCTCAACCCCTAAGAGCAAATCCACTGGACAGGACATAAACCATTGGGGGAACAAATAGGGACCCTGATTTCCAAGGATGTCCCTGATTTTGACTCAAATTCTAACTCTGTCCCACTTAATCCCTCCTAAAACTAGTGACTTTTGGAGGAAAGGTGGTGAACTACACGTAATGAATAATGACAACAATTAAGAGCTATAAACTTCATTTACCTCAGAAAATGTGTATTAAATCATATGCTCTGAGTCTGTCAATGTGTCAAGTTAATAGCACTAATATTTTAAATGTGTCCCTGATTGTCTCTGATGTTGTCATAACTTGTACCTGATTCAGTTGATATTTGTCCCCAGTCGTTTGAGAGGTCTATTAGGGACAGAAAACACATATTCCACTTACAACCTTAGAAAGATGATAGAATAACAGGTATGCAGTAGCATGACTCAGCTTAAGGATGTGGGTTCCAAAACCCAATTACTTGTTTGTATTGAATGCTGTCAGTTCCCATGTATTAGCCAGACAGGTTGAGATTGTAAGAGGAACACACCAATAGTATGAATCAAACTCAGACCACGGATTCTGTACAGTCGAATGGCATGCTTATGCCTAATGGGCAGCCATTCCTGATACTGTAGGCATGTAATCGGATGTAATAGGCACAAGGTAATATTGTAGTCCTCACTCCCACCCGGGGTGCGAGTGTCAGATGCAAACACCAAATGCAGTGCATTTGCAAGTGTGAGAGCAAACTGGTGTAAGCCTGTTTGGCCGCTGGTATGTGAGTATCACACTGGTGAAGCAATGTAGAGGTTAATTGAGTGTAAGAAACTGTAACCGGAGGTTAGCATTGCTTAGCTCTGCGCAAACCCACGCACACCCCTCTCACAACTGCTTTAAAGTGCCTTAATCACTCCATTTCCAACGGCCTTGTTCTGCCCAGCAACAAAATAAATGGCCTCTGCAAGGCTCAAAACAAGGACGCTGCACACCACAGCCAATGTGACTTGCCACTAAGCCATGGCAGATATACAGACATCAGATGTTATCACAAACATATCATCCAGCACAGTCATTCAACAGTATAAAAAATGTATTCCATCATGTAGATGTATATGTGTGTGTTTATGTCCAGATATAGATACATACATATATATAGATATATCAAGAACATCCCATGTGACAACAAAGCATTAAAAAGGAATGAAAAGGGAAACACCAGCAATTCCTGTATTATGTAGTGGTGTTGTCCTATGTTATATCAAGACTCCCTCAGACAGACGTGTGTCATTAATACACGCAAACATTTGTACATCAGCCAAATTCTTCACTCTGTGCATTTTATTTACATTAACACAACAGTTCTTGGCCAATCATTATGTGAGAACAGTACTCTTGCAAGGTGCTGTGTGCAACATCATCAACATGAAAAAGGTAAATGGGGTAACCATAGAGGGACCGGTAGCATTGTGTGTACAATGGGATCATCTGCATCATGTGTACCTGGAACCCTTAGGGGTCATGTGAATACCAGAATTGTGTGCCTGAGACACAGGGGTGAGGACAACTGGATTATGTTGTGATGCAGATTAAAAAGGTTACATGTGTCCAGTGGACACATGTGTGAAATGGACAACTATGTATGGGGCAAATGTTGTTCTAGGAACAGATTGGCCTTTTATTTCTGTAGGGTGAGAGTGGGATGTGGGGAAGGAGAGTAGGTATGCTCGTGGAGGATAGGTTGTGTAGGATGACAGACAAGACAGCATACAGGGTCCATATATGACATATGTGGGGGATACACCTTGGATGGGGAGGGGTGTTCAGCAGTCACAAGCCCATGAGCCCCCAGATAGAAACAGTGGGATGGATGTCCCCACCCATGGGCAGCCACCCCTGCACCAAAACAGCCGCAAAGGTGGCTGTGCTGGGGGCTGTCTAGGAGGGGCAGGTTCACCCTGTAAATGTGACACTCTGACCTCGAGCTGGCGTATCTGGCCTCGAAACCCCTTATTGAGCCCCCTGTGCACCACGTCCAGGACTGTATGACAGTGGACAAGTTCCTGTCTGGACCTGCTCCCAGGGGGGACAAGCCCCATCCTCAGTGGCAGTTCCAGCAGAAGGTGGTGTAGAGCCAACAGAGGTAAAGGTCCAATGCTGGGCCCCAGATGTGCTGGTGCCCAGTGCCATGGCCCGCTGAAGTGGGACAGGAGGTTCCGCCGGGGCCTCCAATCCCATACAGCCTGTGGTGTTGCAGTTTTAACACAGATATGGCTTAGTAATAGTCAACAGCATTCAGGGTTACTTATAACAGCATGCATAGATATGACCATCAACCCAACATAACACATGGCATACATTTTCAAGGGAGCACAACACATGCATATATACTGCATGACATCTGTACAAAGTGTAGAAGACTTGTGACTGCAGCTATGAACAGTGGCCCATTATTGGCATGTCACTGTGAGAATCTCAGACAGTGACTGTCATACCACTGTTTCATGTGACATATGTCCAATCAGGGATACGATGGCAGTAACTCTCATCACTCTCACCATGTAATGACTGCAATCCTCACACTATGCTTCTGAAGTTCACAGATGTGTGTTCAGTGAGTTACACAAGAAACAAATGGTTCCACACACTGACCAGTCCACATATAGCCATACAGACGGGGGTTCCCTCACAAACAGGGCACTGTCTTGTCAGTTTTACAACATGCAGAATAGCCATTACCACACACAATGTGTTAAACTGGCAGTAGTCTCAATGAAGCATAGCTACACTTACATGCTGTAGTCATGTCTGGCACATCACCCTCCTGTCTTTAGGCCATTTTCCACTGTGTATGTTGTCTGAGGAATATCCAGATATATTCTGTGATGCTGTTTACCAAACACCAGATCCAGGTTCCGCTCACAGTGACGGTCATGGGCAAACACCAACATGATGTTCCTAGATATTGTACTGTGTTTCCATGCAATTGGCTATGGGAACGCCACCACAGCTGTTCCACATTCAATCAGCTAGAGGAGGACTGCAATAGGTGCAAAGGCCATCACCTGATCATGACCATAACTTACAAAACACAAGCTGCTGCTGAGCAGGTGTACAACTCCACATCCACAGAGAGTGTGTGGGAGGGACAGACATCAGAGAAGGGCTTGGAGACTAAAACCTAACCATCGTTTGTCACACACCTACCAATACATGGGTTCAAACCCCTGACTGACTAGCTATTATTATTACAAGTGCGTACAGTTATTCTATGTGTCACATAGCTGACATGTTGATGTGCTGTAAGAACATATATGTGTGCTGGTGAGCGACATCTGCAACAGAGATATAGTAGACATACATTAGGTGTAGCACACATGGCTGCTCACATGAACAGATGTCATTGTCAGCACAACCACACTCTCTAAGGGACTCAGACACATTGCTACACTTTGCCATGCTCACAGATACACTTCCTAATTACTTAGTTTGCCACACTGCAGTAATGCACAGGTACTAAATGCACCACAGTGGATATCCTGAAGTTCTATGGGCTAGGGCATGTGAACGTGTCTGACATCAGTTGGTATGCCAATGGGAGTTATACTGGGTGTGACTGTGGTTGGGAGCATCATACCCCACATGCAGACACAAGGTGCCAGTACTGACATGCATGTGTGAATTGCTTCATGGGTGTGTAGTGGTTGGCTTTGCAAGATGGCTATACAAGGCTGGGTGAGGGGTAATCCTTGGCATCACACCACCCAACAATGGTGTGCAGTGTGGTTCAGGGGAGGAATGTCTGGAATGTCCCACACAGATGGGTATTGTATGAACTGTCCTGTCATCCTGGTTACCATTGGGTATGGCCATTGCTTTACAATGCATGCCATGTCTGTGTTTGATAGTCCTTGACATGGACATTGCCTGGGAAGTGCACATCCCACAATAATGTACAGTGACATGTACAAGTGTACCTGGTTTGGCTGGCATATGTGTACACAGACTGTTATCATCAGATATGCCAATACTGGCCTGGTGTGGCAGGACCTGCTGATAGACAGCAGGTTGACCCTGCACCTGCATTGATAGCATAATACAAGTATTCCCTGGTGTCAGTGGCATCTGTCCATACAGGACATTTGTGTAAGGCATTGTATGGCCTTTGTGGATCATATTTGATGTTACCACATATGTTGCAGGCATCCAGTGGGGAACATAGGGAAGGCACATTGTCCGCAATTATATGCCTATTGTACTTCTGGACATGATGCCATGCCCTCTGCAGCCCACTGCAATCACACAATGCCTACTATCTGTCATCAATGTGCAACATAGCGGGATATTCTAGGCAAGTGTGTTTGTGTATGACACATGGGTTCAGAACATATTCTGGGTAATAGTAGAGTTTCATACTTTGTTCACCAGGCCTTTTGTCAGAGGTAGGGGTATGGCTTGCCAACACAGTCCCTTGGCTGATTGACATCTGTACTCCTTGTGAGGTGGACATTTTGACATATAATACAGACACCATATAGAAAAACTACAAAAAATGCTCCCCAACATGTCCAGGGGCTAGACACTCACAGCCACCTCCACACAGGCTCTGACTGTCAAACACACACACACACACCTATCATGTCTTGGACTAGAACCCCTATCTAACTAGTTTATCACACTACGGCATTATGCAGTTACAGCACTTGCTATGGAGATTAATGGGTTAGAGTAGTCCCAGAGGTGTATTTCTAGGTGGGTGACATCAGCAGGATTGCCAAAGGTGAGTATGTGAATTTTAAAGACTGTGCATACTCTAAAAGGCATAATTTCTTTCTCAGGCAGACACACACACAGTTGGCCTATCTGGGATTAGAAAACACCTACAAAACTAGTTTATCACACTGCAGCATTATGCAGTTACAGCACACACCATGGAGTTTACTAGGTTACAGAAGTTCCAGAGATGTATTCGTAGGTGGGTGACATCAGCAGGATTGCCAAAGAAGGGCATTTCAAGTGTACTGTGAGTTGTACATGTCTGTTACCTGCATGGACCCGCTGCTTACTGTCACAAAAACACATTTATACCCACTTACAACTGTCTTATTCAGTCCTAATTAACAGTATCAATAAGGCTTGCAGGTCTTGAACCCTGGATCATGCACACTGAGGTCACTGGACTTACTACTAAGCCATCTGGGTCGTATACATGTTTCATGGATTTTATAATGCACATCTTAATACAGGTATTCCACAGTAGTGAAAACAAATGGGACAGTCACTTTGTGTACATATGTACAGTACCTTTGAATGTACTGTACTCTGTGAAACAACAAAGACAAATCTACATCTGTACAACTGTCATAACTACACACACACACACACACACACACATATATATATATATATATATATATATATATATATATATATATATATATACACCTACGGGATGTATACACACACACACACACACACACACACACACACACATATATATATATATATATATATATATATATATATATATACATACACACAGACACAGCTATAGTCATATATATATATATATATATATATATATATATATATATATATATATATATATATATATATGTATACACACATGTCTGAACACCCTTTGTGACACAGAAGGGTTCCAAAGGAACTGATGTGTACACAAAAATAGAGGCATCTCTTGTTTCATAACATTTAAATCTTAATCAGTTCACCAGAGAAGGGATGTTTGTTGTGTATGTGGAGTTTGGGGTGGGGAATGATGGCTAATGTAATCTACCCCGGGGATTTTGGAGTTTGGGTGGGGGAAAGATGGGTCTGGACTTACACCCCAGTGACCACTTCTGTGTCACTGCTCAACAGTGGCACAGGAAAATAACATACCCAACTGTAGTTGTTCTTGACTGTGTATTCTTTACCATTCCTGACTATGTAATACTTTGTCAACACCAGTCACCACAGATGGCTACCATGGTGTGCAGCATATTAAAAGACATTACATATGTGTATGCCTGGCTACAGGGTAGTCACACTCACAAACACGCACACACTTGCCAGTATTGTGCATACACGTCTTGCCTATGTAAAGGTAACTAGTACAGTGGTATGCATTTTGGGTATGTGCCACAGAACACATACAATTACACTTACTCTGATTCCACTTCTAAGCTGGGTGACATCACAGGACTGATTACTTGCAGGGGGAGGGGTGAAAAGAGAGGATTAGCAGTTGACAAGGATAAAGACCAGTGCAAAAGGTGGTATCACTTTGAAATGCAGCAAAACCATCTGTCATGACAGGATGCAGTCACATATACATACACAACCACACTCAGCCATTTACTGACACACATACACACAAACACACTCAGCCATTTTCTGACACAAACACAAGCACACAGTTGCCAGTGGTGGGATAAGAACTCCTGCCAGTCTACAGATCACTATTACAATACTACACAGTTATGAGATGCGCCACAGAGATTACTCATTCCAAGGCAGTCAGAATGCCCTTCTAAGATTGAGGACAACAACAGGGATACTGACAGTCATGATGTACATAGCTGTAAACCTGTGTGTTTAAAGTACATGTCCATTACAACCTGTATGCACAAACAAGACACATCATCTGCAGGTAAGACATAGGTAGGCCTGAGAGGTATAGTTGTAGCACAACATGAACCTGAACTAGAGTATGCCCTTCTGTGGAATGGACAACTACTATCACTATACAGGGTTACAGTGGTCATGTTCATACACATAGAATCAAAGATCTTGTTTGGATGCATTGCCTCCAATTACACAAGGTGACAGTGGGCATGCTCATACACTTAGTAGCACAGGGTCGTTTGGGATGCACTATGACTACAACTACACAAGGTTATACTGGGCATGTTCATACACTTAGTAACAAAGGGCTTGTTGGGATGCACTGACTCAAATTACACAAGTTTACAGCTATGTACATCTTACCTGTCAGTATATGTAACCAGGTCAGTTGTACACATACCAGCGTACCTCGGATGTTGTCAGCATTAACATAGTCGACTGTTGCTGTACACCAGTAAAAAACACCCTCATGGTTGTATATGACCTAACTATACCTGCCCTGGATATGTACATCCCACACTCATGCAACATAAATGACATTACCATAGCTTTTGTTATCCTTTCTACATACAGGTGGCGACATTCATTACACACATGCACGTGGCAGACAGCATGCTAACAGTACATAAGGTTTGATATCTATGTTAACAGAGTAATATTCCCTCTCTACTGGTCACCCATGACACCTGTCATATCATACAACAACCAATGTGGCATGTATATCATTAGACATGTTCACCTAATGCAATGCTTACAAACATACCCAAATAACAGGATCATAGGATCTACACAAGGCCTGTATTGACAGACTCAGGGAAATCCAGCTCTGCTCTGTATGTTCCTGAGTAGTCATAGGTGATATGTTCATGACACGTACAGCCATGTGTGCCCACAGCTCCTACATATACCCCATGTCAGTAATTGCATGCCATGCATGCTGTGTGCTGTCTGGACATTAGCCTTAGTACCACAATAGCCAGTGCATGCTTGGGTGAGATGTTTACAAGCCACAGACCTCGCACATGCTTGAATGAGTGTACTGCCTAGCTCTAACAGAGCACATTGCTGGCACTCTTCCAGTAAACAAAAGGTGTATGTGGCAAATATGATGTGCTCACTGTTGACCATTACAGTGCCCTGGCTGCACCATGGCACTGTCAAGTAACAGTTTGTTGGAGCATGACATGGAATAATGCTGTGTGTGTCTTGCTGATATGTGCTGTTGTCATATATGTACACTTAGCTACACAGTGAAGGTGGTTGTGTCCTACCAGTACATGAATACAACATCCATTATGGTATAATGCTCAGCTATGTTTCACACATGGTATGAGGAAGATGTGGAATGTATCCTCTTGACATGCTAGTCCACTTACTGATGTAGACCGCATATGTGTACATTTGATGTTTGTTTAGATTCCATGCATGTGCAGTACCTGATGTTTGAAGGTAAGTGTTGTCTTTTGTACGCCATGCTGTTTCAATCCAGCCTCAACATTGCCAACTGTATATGGTGATATGCTCAAATTACAGTAAGCTGTACATGAGGTATGGGTAGATGTTTGGACATGACTACTAAGTGGGGGGGCTACTTTGCAGATGAATGATTACTGAGGACAGCTCACTGGTGTGTTGCAACCATTCCTACAATAACTTGTGTAACTGCTAAGGTCTGATTTTGTTAACTGAAGTGGAAGACAGACAATGTAGAATGTAGTAAGGATGACACTGAAGGCAAACCTCTTTACATCTGTAACAGTAATACCTCCCCTGTGCATATATTGTGCATATATCAGCACAGTTGGCAAAGGTAAGAGTTAGTACACTTTGTAGCAAATGCGATAGTGCTGTACTTCTGTAATACCTATCATGAGATGGGCAGGTTTTTGATTCATAGTACCGGCACGTGTGTGTGTGTGTGTCCATATATGTCACGTATAGTTGGGAATGCATCCCACATGTTTTTCACTCTCCTGAACACTGTTGTTGACATCAGTACAGAGTGAAGTGTAGAAAGAAAGGCATAGGCAGGTGGTTGAATCTCACACATGTCCTGTGTCTGTATGTGTGTGACATAGGTGTATATCTTTGTGAATGCCACAGTGTGTGTGTGTGTGTGTGTGTGTGTGTGTGTGTGTGTGTGTGTGTGTGTGTGTGTGTGTGTGTGTGCATATGGCTGTCCAGTCCCTGGGGTGGGCTGTATTTTACAATAGTGAAATGTTAATGCCCCCTCCCCCCATCCACTCAATGCAATCTAGTATCCCTGTTGATAACATCAGTCTTAGATGGGCATTCTAACCGCCTGTTAATATGTACACCCTGGGATGGGACTTGTTACATAGCCTACTGATGAACCCCACTCCCCACATACACTCACTGCACTGTAGTATCCCTGCTGATGTCCATGATCTTAGGCCATTCCGATTACCTGTACAAGTGTAATCTCTGTGGCGCATCTTGCAATTGCGTAGTACTATAATGATTATTTGCACATAAGCAGGGGTTCTCATCTGAACACTGGCAACTGTGTGTGTGTGTGTGTGTGTGTGTGTGTGTGTGTGTGTGTGTGTGTGTGTGTGTGTGTGTGTGTGTGTGTCGGAGTGTGTGTTACTGTGTCTGTGAATCCCTGCATGTGTGGGCGTGTCTGTGCTTGCATCCTGTCATGGCAGCAGGTATTACTGCTTCCCAATGAGAAGCCACTATTTCCACTGGCCTTTACCCTTGTCATCCAATATACCACTCTTTTACCTCCTCCCCGCTCCAGGTAACTATACCTGTGATGTCACCCACTATGGATGTGATGGCTATGCACACAGTAGCTTACTACACAGCTATCATGCTCTTGGATCATTAGAACAGTAAACATAATTGAAACATGGGAGATTATAACTATGATGTGGAAGCTACAAAGTGCATGCAGATATTGTCATACAGACCTGTGAGTAGTCAACATGTACATATGGGACACTAACCGCAAACACTGACATCCCCTGGCACATGCAACTACACCTGAAAGAGGAAGGCAGAACATCAAGATCAACATGCTGTTAGTGTTGTTACACATGATACATACTGTCAAATGTACAAAATGCATTCTAAAACTGTAATACATGGTATGTCTGCTGCCTGTCAACACTACTCAACAATATTAATCTACAATTATCTACCTAGTATGTTCACCCTGTGCATCAGACCATATGAGCATGTCCTTGCACCAATGGTGTGGATGGCAGGGATGCGGCACAGGCATCATCATATGTACAGGGTGATAATGTTTGACAGACGCCTAGGCTGCACCATTGGATGACATCATGTGTGTGTGTTAGGGCCTGTGATATCACTGGGCATGTGTGGATGTTATGCATGTGTGTGTTGAGGTGCCCTACATTTGCTTCTGCTGTGTGTGTATGCATGCACACAGGTCTGGTATGTGGCTGGCCTACACAGGGGTACTATTGACAGCTGCAGACTATACAAGGCAGGTTTCACAGTTCATGGTGTCAGGCCACAGCCACATGACCTGCACCTGTGAGGGGTTGCATGGGCACTACCAGGCAGAGGTCCAGATTGGGTATTGTCTGATGACACATGTCCACTGGAATTGTGTCCCTGTTGGGACCATCCAGAATCACGTGCATGTGGCCTGCTATGTCCTGGTGTGGACTGAACAGCACCAGCTGCACTGCTGCTGCTACCGCCACTATGGGAGTGGGCATGTGCAGTAGCATGTTCATGTAAACCTTCAACAGGTGATGTAGCTGACCTACGTCCATGTGCCCGATGCCTCACTACCACCAGATGTTCCAGCACAGACATTCCAAGCTCGAGGATTGACATGCCACAGTCAAGGACTCCTGCCATGTCACCAAATCGTCTATCCAAAACACCTGCAAGATGATGGTGAGCATTTGCAACTGCCTGGATGTTTTCAGTTAATGAACAGACAGCAGACCTCTGAAGCCTCAGACCTTCTCTGTTGTGCCATTCAGCACATGCCTGTGCCTCCATTACAGCCCAAAACATGCGCCTGGTGACTCCAGCTGATATGCTTTGTCTTGCAGGAGCATGTTGGTCAGTGGTCCTCCTACGAGCAGCACTGGGCACATGCCAGTGTGGGACATTACCAGTCAGTTGACTGGGATCATGGTGTGCAGGCACACCTTCCATAGTCTCCACACTTCTCTGTTCCATGCTACCACCCACCAAATGTCCTTCCTCTATTGCCAGTGGTGATGGGGTATGTTTAGGCAGGGGAACTGTGTGCGAGGATGAGGGGGATACAGGTGGAATGGCAATCAATGGCACAGATTCAGCCCCTGACAACCCTGTCTGTGCCTCAATCATTCTTTCATCATCACTGCTAGAGTCTGTGGGGACACTAACATCAGGTGGACCGCAGGAGGGCAACACACCTACATCAACACCTGTGAGGGGAAGACAAGAACTGTACATTACAAGTTATACCACACAGACACACACAGACACATGCTATGGCACCCAATGGCATGCAACATGCAAGTGATATGGCAGATGGCATTCAGCTTAGACAATTATAGTGGTAGTTATCATACATTCCTGAGTTGCACACAACAGCATGCACGTGTTATAGCAGACAGCATGCACCTTACACAATTATAGTGGTGGTTAGCATACATACCTGTATTGCACCATTTGTGTTAGTAGTTAATACCCCATACCTGCAACACAGTGCATGCACTATGCACCACTTCACTGCACTGCCATGGTGTGTGCAACATACATCACATGTTAACAGACTGTCACTGACCTTTGTACATCTGCCACTGATGCTTTGTGTTGGCCACTGCCCCTATGTGTGAGGACATGAACAGAAGGGTATGTCAACTGAATTCTATGTTTGCCTAAGCCCTAGCTTGCATATCTCCCCCAAAGCAGTGCATGTCTGTTCAACATTATTCTGCTTACCACTGAGCTGAGTCTACAGACATTGTGCATGTGGCTGTACACACATGTTTGACAGGACTGCCCCTACTTTGCAATGATGCCACAGACCAGCACAGGTTTACAGTACATCAGCCTGCTGTGTGGCGTATGACCTTGGCAATCACATGTAGTATGATATGTCTTATGCTGAAGTGTTGAATGACATGCATACACGTGTAACATAATGGTGTCCCAATGCAGGGACATGTTATACTAACATGGGCCTTCAGCTGACACAATGTTGCCTGTCTGCCCTACAAATATGCAGTGATATACTGCACATTGAGCTGATGTGCATAGCCATTGCAGGGCATCATGTGGCTTCACTATTGCTATACAGTGTGAGTTACTGACACAATTCATAGCCATGACTGTGTTCACATACTATACATATCTAATGTAGAATGTGACCCACGTCACTGAGGTGTATACACACTAAACCCTAATGTGGAATATGTGACACAGGTCACAGAAGGGTATACAGATGACACCCCTGCACATCTGCAACCATATTACTGATGTCTGGCAACTATGCCCACACATGGCTAACCTAGCAGTACTCTATGTCCCACATGCCATCTGTGTACCTCACACACATGAGGAGCAGACATGACAGTGATGTCTGACACCAGCAAGGTGAATGTACTGTATCTGTGGCCTGATGTGGTTGTATGTGTATGCTGTGCAACACATGTATGTATTTGGATACTGTATAGGTGAATGCTTTCATGTCGTGACACACTCAAGATGTTCAAGACATATTATGTGGTGGTTTCATGTTATGCCTATGCAAGCTGTGCACAGGCCTGTATGATGTTTAGTGTTTCACATCTGCAATATCACCATTACACAAACACCATTGTTGTATTGTGTCAAGCCAATGTACAACAGGGTATAGACACATGTACATCACTTCTACTGTGTGTGTTGCTTCATTTTTCTGGCCATCCTCCATGGCCATGTGTAAACATGTTCTGTCCAATGATTGTGAGGGCCATCTATTTCACATGTCAGTGTTATCCCATATGACATACACCCATATATGCCATATGCCCCACTGAGGACAAGGTTATGCAGACAAAGGGTGGTATGTATGGGATGTGAGACATCATGTTTTGCAGGATAGTTGAGCAGTATTGCAGTCAGCCCACTACATGTCATGGACATGTCAGATAGCACATGACATTGTGTGACATTCATAGCAAGGGTATAATCAACAAGGGTGTATCCTGAGGGTCGGTCATACTCCAGCTCCAACACATTTAGAGAGTGTGCACACATACGCTCTATGTACAGTACTGTTTGTATTCCCAACATGTGTAATGCTGATATGTAGTACCTGTCCCTACAGTGAAACACACCTCCACCATTGTATTCACAGTTGTCCACACATCTGGCAATTACACTTTGGAAGGTTCAGTGTAGGTGTTTCATATAGTCTTCAATTGTTTCACATGGGTAACCACTGTGATGCATTGCAGGTCTGACCTGTGTCTCTTAACAGGTCCACCATACATTATGTGTACATGTGTTATGGCAGATAGCAGGCAATTAATATGATCTGTGCATTATCAAGCCTGGTAAATAATAACAATCTCACCTGGCACAGGCTGCTGTCGCTGCAAAATGCCAGAGGTACCTAAACAGGAGTGTCACAGCAGTAAGATCATTATTCACACCTGTGTGATACCTACAGGGTACAATGTCCATGTTAGCACATAAGCCAGTGCAATACACTATACTATGGAGTACGCACATCTGTGCATACATAGAGTAGCAGACTATAGTATGTAGCATGTGTGCATACATGCCTTGCATATGATGTTACATTACATATTGTACAGTAACACATGTAACTATGTATAATTTAGTTGTGTTATATGTGCAGTACTGACTTACCAGGCAACTCCAGGCTCGGTGGTTGAGAGACACCCACCTCCACAATACCAGCTAAAGCTTGTGGATGGAGGTCTGCAGGTGTCCCCAGGTTGGCCAATAGCTCCTCGGTACATGTGAGTGGGGGCTGGGTGAGTGGCCCCCCACCTGTTGCACCTTGTTCTCTGGCGATTGCATTAGCACGCTGTTTCGCCCATCTTATGAGGTTGGTGCAGTGTTGGTGCACCTGCTGATAGGTGTGATTGTGAGCACCAACATCATTTATCCTCCTGCGGAGTTCCTCTCACAGGGCATCCCACTGCTGTACATCCTGTGGCACATGGCTGAAGAGTGTTGAATGGTTGTCGAGGAGGTATGGGATGAGGACCTTATCCTTTAAGTGGGTGTACACTGGCAGCCTGCTACACGGCATACCTGGAAGACATAATGATGGAGACAGGTCACAGTAACTCACAGAGAAGTACAGAAGTACAGCTGAACATACATGTGTAACACATTTATTAAGATTACAAATAAGTCTTTGCAAATCTACATGACACTAACACCACTAACATGTTTAAGTCACACACATTTGACACTTACTGGTGATGTGATGTTATCACCATATATGTGTGTGTCATGTGATGACATTGCTCATACTCCATATGGATGCTGTCTTGATGTGGGCATGTCTGTTTGCCTGTACTGGTGTCTTTTCCTATCAGCACAATCCTGGATGTGTTCACATGAATGTAATCTACCGTAATGCTGTGTATATGTTACATATATATAGTCATACATAGCCTTTAGGGATGTGACCTGTGACCCTGCAGTCTTGCTCACAGAATGTTTTACATGTATGTGGTTTGCCATATATATCTACATGGCACTGTATAGCTGTGTAGCATCCTGCCATGTATTGCCTGTGTTGCACATGTGAAACACATGGGACAATAGCTAGCCTGATGGTATTTGCAGGGTTGGATATCAGCTATAGCATGTATGGTCATAGTGAACTATAGGCTATATGCCCTGGGCCATTTATGAGCCTAGGCTGAAAGGTTACCTAGCTGTAGCCAACAGACATGTAGGTTTCAGTGGCAAGTTCAAGAAGTGCCACAAAACGGATCCACAGGGTTACTGATATATTTGGCATGTGGTCATCACACCATGTCACAGACAGGGGCGATGTGCAGCTTCGCTGTACAGGGATGCATAGTATGGCAAGTGTATGTTATGTGTATGGGACACAGATCTGTAAGGCATGTTGTGATCCTTTTCAGTATTGTGATGAAATTCGAAAAACATATAAAAGCATTTAATTTTTAAAAAAGGATGTTTAACTGATGAAGTTGGCGACGAAAACGTGATAGTGGATACATTTACATTATTGCTTTTTGACCGGTCTGGTCTTTGTGTTGTTTTTTTTTTTTTATAGTGCTTATTAAAGCATTACTTCCTTTGAGCATCGATTCATTTGTGCTTGGTGGATACTTCATTTTATTTTTCTCAGTTCATTTGGCTGTTTGGCTCATTACTTTTTATTATGTTGTGATCCTTGTACTAGAAATGTGGATGTCCATGAAGTATGTGTTTATCTGGGATCAGGATGTGTTAAGTGTAGCATGTCCAAAATCTCTGGGTTGGACATAACTTTATTCAAGTTAGGCTGGATGCTGCATAGTGGATCTAGGGATTGGGAAGGGCAGTGTAGGCCATCTACACATGGGCATAACCCTTAAAGGAAATATGTGATCTATTATGGATCACATGAGTGTTGAGTATGGCTGAACAATTATCTCTATATTCATGGATGACACCCTGTCTTGATTAGGGGTGCCACATATGACTACCAGGCTGGTGTGGTGAAGTAACTATCAAAGGAAAGACTACTGTCCAGCTGCATCCCATACACACTCAGTTGCTATTATGTTGACCACTGCCTAGGTGGTAGTTCATGGGTACAGGGTTTTTAACATAGGGGATGACAATGCAATACTTAGCTGTCAGATTGTGGCCATACATCACACACCACACATCTGACACACAAAGACCCTTCTGTATGTTGAACGCAGCACACATTGAGTCAACTATTGCTCCTAGTTCATAGTCATTTGCAAACATCACTAGGCAGATGCCTTCTGTGTTAGTCTGTGTGGTATAGATAACAAAGAGGGGGAGTACCAGGAATGAACCCTGTATTACTGTGGCTGGCACTGGTTTGATGTGTGTGTATTAGTCAGACACCTTTTATAGTGCTGGTTCTGCCAGCAGTCCAGTTGCCAACCACTCCTGTGACATAGGAATATACACCTAGTTTACTGAGTGTAGCTGGAACACAGTATGGGTGATGGTGTCCTAAGACCTGGCAAGGTCATGATATGCTGTGTGAATCAATCTTACTGTGATCTTCATCTGTACTGATTACATCAGATACACTGATCACGGTTCATGGCCTTACAGACAAGACTCATCAGGGTAGTAGTGCACTATTTCCCATTATCAATGGTGTCTCCCCCTTTGTGGGGTGTGATAACTGTTGCTGTTCACCATTCAGTGTGTACACAGCCTGACATGGAGCTATGATTGAACATGATGTTTATGTGGAGAGCTGATTTTTCTTACATTTGTGTAGAATATACCCTGAGATTTTGACAGGTCCCATGAAAGCTGTATGTATGGCTTTAGAGAGTGCAGCTTGTACCTGCATAGTTGTTATTACAGGGGCTTTGCAGTGTACATGGATATATAACTATGTGTACCTGTTGGGGAGGAGCTGAGAGTGGGTTTAGGTTCTCCAAGACCCTATCTGGATGAACAGGTGCTATTTCTGTAGGTGCAGTACTTCCCATGCTGTAGTGCCATGCAGCATGACAGGTCTTGTCGTTGCCATTACGATTAATGACACAGCTATAGAATGCTCTGTGGTTGGCCTCATAATATGTGGCTGATTAGTTTCATAGTAGCTTTGTGTGGTTTTATATGGTGTATCTGCATCTTACTGACCAGGGATCACCTACACTTATGTGTGTTCACTCTTGCAACAGTTACTACCTTCTGTGGTACAGTTTAAAGCATGGTACCACCAGCTTGCTTTCTTGTTTGTGTTTGGTTGAATCTTGGTTCTGTTTCAATGGCACAATCACTGCATGTATGTGACTGCTTATGGTTCATTTGTATGGGATTCAGCATTTGTACATGCATTGTCCATCTGCATGGGTGCCATGACAGTCACCACTTTGCTCTTAGGAAGCATAATATTGGCTTTGGAGACTGACTATGTGTAGCATACTGTTAGCCCTGATAGTGTGACTATTGTGATCCAGGTCACTGGGGTTGATGGAATCCAACATGCATTGAGCGCAGGTGTTGGTACATGAGGAGTCTTCCCAGTTCATAATGGAATAGTTGAGAGTAGCCATTATTTTGGTTTTCTGTCTCAAACCTAATCTTCCCCATTACAGCACATTATGGCAGTTGGGAAATCCACAGCATAGTGGGTGATCTGTCGCAAGGTGCAATTTGAATTCCACTTTGGCACAAAGGTAGTTGCTCAGCATAATGTATCTGAAGTTATGCAAGTGCAACTAGCATGGGGGTGTACATATCCTTCAGGAATATGGGCACACCTACGGCCTGTGTATTCCAATAAAGGATAATGGGCAAGAGGTGAGGTATGTGTTATAACATGGTCATGCAGGTGTGCTCTCTGGAGCATTGAAACATGTCTTAGCCACTGCATAGATATATTTTCCATGTTAGGGATTGACATATGTGTGTCCATATAGTGTTTCTGAAATGTATCATTGTGTAGTGAGACCCACAGTTTATTGCTTAGCTGTCGCTGTAACAGCAGTGGACCTTCACTTGAACTATGCATGATGAAGGCACTATAGGGGAAGGATGAGCCCTAGGCAGTATCCAGATTCCCAGGGGAGACAAGTGCAGGCCCTGTCTGGCAAAGCATCATGGTCTGTCAACCATGTTATCCCAGGAAGACATATACTGGATACCCTTTGACTTGCACCACTACATTAGACAATTGTGGAATACAATCCTTTTGTCCCTGTACTGCAGTATCATTCTGGCCAATGGCAGAATGCTACACAGGCCTTGGGACATACCTGCATGGGCTACAAGACCTGACAGTTCCTACATGTGTTTCCATGCAGTCCAGGCTACTGTATCACAGGTCCTGCACAATAACAAGGAATATTCCAGAGCCATGTGTATAGTTCAAAAGGTGGTCCGAGAGTATGGGTATGATGTGGCTAATCATGGCAGGCAGGCAGCTGACAGTATGTATGCCCTCATATAGGTTGGTGTGTAACATAGTGCTAGAGTTTGTTTTCACAAATGAGTACTATTGGTCATGTTTCTGGCCTCGTGTTCTGAGGTGTGGCACAATTATGCAAACTATGTCATACAGTTTGTGTATTTTGTTGTCTGTCTCTTCCAGCTTGGAAGTCACTTGTTTGGCCAGATACTTAGAAGCGTCTGTGAATGTGTGTGATTTCTGGTAGTATGTGTGGATGTCCTTACTGTGTTCTGGTAAGGGTATGTGTTGGTTGTGATGATGAGATGCATGTGTTAACCTACACCTCATGACTGTCCAGTCCAGTCATGACTGTAGACTGGACTGCCTTCCAGCTTACCCCTGTAGCTGCATCTCAGACAATGTGTGGGGTATGGTGTTAGGTGGGTTTGGCAGTGTACATGGCTTAGAGATTACATTCCTCCAGGATGGCTACATAAACAAAGCTGACATTAGTAAACACCAGTAGCTGACTAGTGGACATGCCTGTATGAGCATTCAGCACTACAAGTACCGAGTACTGTATTTAGTTTACTTATTGCTTATGAAGTTGTTTTAGACAGTGATGCTCACATGTAAATATTTGTGTTATGGACGTGACAACACTGGCTATTACAGAAACATTGTAGCTACCTTTAGCAGCAATACTCCTATGAGGATCACATCACATCCTGGTAGTTGATTACAGATGATGCAAGCGTCTACAGGTCTGTTTCCTTCTCTGGGTATATACTCACATATCCACCAGGACCATGAGCTCTGTTGGGCACAGACACCCACTCCCCAAACAGAGTCATGTATCAATAGACTCTGATGCCACTATCAACATGATCAGAATATAATCAGATAGTATAAGCCATCACCTATAAAGCAGCTATTACACATGGGCAGCAGTCTCATACATCTTACACTCCTACTGCAGATGTTACACTGGAGTTAAAGATGATATGCAACCTTTTTCATTACCAGTACTGTACACTACCTTACATACAGTATGTGCAAGCGGCTGTTAGGTTGGCAATGAGAGGTTAGGCTACACAAAACTGGTAGTTCAACCAGTGTGTCTCTACTTTCAATATCCACTCTATGTAGGTGCGCACATAGCCATTTGGCCCAGCCTTGTAACAAGGGTCACTACACATTTGCATAACATGTACACATGCACAGCTGTTACTGCTTCCAAATGATACTAGAGAGGTCCAGCCCTGTAACAAAGGTCACTACACATTTGCATAACATGTACAAATGTACAGCTGTTATTGCTTGCAAATGATACTAGAGAGGTGGATATTACATGTGTTATGTGCATGGATAGTTACCCAGCTCTTCCAGTTATCTTTGCTATTATGCTGCTAAACTGTTATGTATCCTGTTATTGAGTATTGTAATTGCCAATAGACATAACTACTGTTTGCATAACATAACAGAAATGCTATGTAGAATGGAATACAGATCTGCCTAAAATACTGTACATTACACAGTTATTGGCACAATATCTCACAATGCAAACCATATTTGCACAGTAAGCCCACCTTTGACATGTTCATCTTACTTATACACCCATACATATGTCGACTGTAACAATATATCGACATATACTATCTCCTGTTATAGCACATACTTGTTGGACCAATCCTGACACTGACAGTGGATGGAAGCGAATTGGCGAGTTCCAAGCCCATATCATCCCTTATGGTGCATGAGGAGTTTGCCTTGTGACCTACAGCAGTACACACATAGAATACTACAAGCATTACCACTCCTCAACAATACATCGATACAAGATAGCTATTTCCACTAGATGCATTGTTTACACTGTAATTCTTACAGAACAGGTACTACATACACGGACATACTACATGTTATAAATATCTTCTTAGCAATTGGAGGTGTTATTGACTAGTATAATGCTCATTTTCGGTTTGTCTTTCAGTGTTTTGTACTGTCCTACAGGTACATGCAGATGGTTTGAATGTGAGACAAGGCAACCTTTTGCAGTTACAGATCAGTAACATGTGCTATCCCGATAACCAATTGATGTTCCTAAGTAGCTGATTACATGCACATCAGCTGTGCTGCTACTGTCTTAGCCAATACCATGGCAACAGTGGAGTATAACTGAGTACTCCACTTGGGTGTTGTCCCTTTACCTTACTTGTGAGGAATACAGCCTGGAAGTGTTGTTTGAAATCTATTACAACAGCTGTATGGAGATGAACAGTAATATATTGTGTGTAATGCCTAGAGGATTTGGTCTAAATGTGAGTACTGCTGTTATATTTCTGAACATTGCTACTTGCGCTGGGTTTGTCTATACCCAGTACATCTGCATATGTTTCAGTGTGGCCAGGATGTTTGACCAGCTCAAGGCTGCTTAGCTATGCATATAATGTTAGGGGGTTTACAGTGTGCTTACCAGACATATTTAGTTTGGTATAAATGTGTATCATACTGTGTTGATAATCAGTACTTGGTAACAGTTCCTGGTGTACGAACCTTTCAACTCTCTGAAACAGGATTAGTTCATACAAACCCTGTAACATCAGCAGCTGTTCAATTGTATAACAGCAACTATTTCACATAGGACCATGTTAGTGTGTCTGTGTCCAGGTATGTTAAGGTTTCAGCAGATGTTGTACAGTAGTTGAATAATCGGTTATGGTATGACCGTATGTATTAATGTAATTATTTTGGTTGTGGGGTAGATGTTGTCGGGTGTACATAGCACATGCAGGTGTGTAGGAACCCCTTTTATACAACTTCTATATATGTGTGGGTGTTCTTTCCCTATGTGAACACCTATCCCTTAGCGGACTAATACTATGGTAATTGCAGGCTGATTCATTAAGGCACTGTTAAATGCTTCCTGTATAGTATGCAGGTACTGTTAGTCCTTGAATCCTTTTGGCAATACATCGGAATGTAATAAAGTTTTGCTAAAAGAAAGCTGTCTGTGTATTTCTGTCATGGATATTTGCAGTCATTGTAGTTGTGTTGGTGACTGCCTCCATAGAACATATTTGTAATAGTGTATTGGCATATACTCTTCATATGTTATGTTCATATTGTTTGGGGGAGGGGATGTGTGATTACTATGGTCTATGTTATACTCAGATATGAACACTTCAGATGCAGTCTACATACATGTGTGTATATATATATATATATATATATATATATATATATATATATATAAAATATATATTATTGCATACATTTATCTGTACCTCCATAAATCTGTAGATGTTTTTAACCTATCTATATATCTACATATATATATATAGATCTGTATATATCGACATGTCTCTATGTATCTCTCTCTCTCTCTCTCTCTCTCTCTATATATATATATATATATATATATATATATATATATATACACACATATATATATATATATATATATATATATATATATATATATGAGCATACACCTTTCATTGGGTACATGGCGGGTTGTCCTATTTCAACACATTCCTCCCTTTTGTGTTTTAACCTGTTTGCATACACAACTGGGATAGGTACATCTCAGGTCACTTAGTGGTAGATTACTCTGAGAATGGAGTACATCGTTGCAGGTTCTAATCCTAGGAGGTGTTATTATTTTACCTCTCAGAATAGGCACTGGTAGGGAAATTGTGAATAACACAAAGTGGTTGTAAGCAGGTTTGCCCATGGTCTGTGTGACATAAAGCAAAGGTTAAACCTGTGAAGCACTTCTCCGTTTACTGTGTTTAAGCACCGCATACCGTCACGCAAACCCATGGAAACCTGCGTACAACTTAAAAGTGCTTTAATCCACCTGCATCCAACAGCCCTTATTCTGGCCCTCAAAATAACTTAACAGCCCTCGAACCCGGGACCATGAACACCACAGTCACTGACTTTACCACTAAGGCATCTGAGATATGTACCAATGTTATGGTGTTTAGAATATACATTTTATTACAGGCATTCCTCACTACTGCAAACAAATGTGACAGTCAGTTGGTGTACATATGTCTGATACATGTTAATGTTCATATGTTTATGAAATTAGGTGTTGCAGTGTAACATGACAAGATGTATTATGAATGAGAAAGTTTCTTGTTTTGTGGCTTTTTTATATTGCCCCCATACTCCATGTATACCTCTCCAGTTCACTTACTGAACATCTGACCCAGGTTTTCCTTGATGCATGATTTCATTACCTATCATTCCTCCCCTGCCCCAATCTTCACATACACAACAACAATCCTTTCTATGGTGAATTAGGTTAATATTAATAGTTATAATACCAGAGCTGCATGTGTTTTGTGTGCACTTCAATTCCTTTGGATTGCTTCTGTGTCATGAAGTGTGTTCATAGATGTTTATATATATATATATATATATATATATATGGCTATTGATGTAACTGTATAATATATATATATATATATATATATATATATATATATATATATATACATATACATCTTTATATTTATATCTATGTGCAGACATCACTGACATGCATGTGTATATATATATATATATATATATATATATATATATATATATATATATCGTATTAATTTGTAACAGTAATACATGTACTGTACATATGTACACAAAGTGACTCCCATTTGTGGTCATTACAGTGGAATGCATATGGTATAAGGTGTAGTCTAAAGACCATGACACATGTGTACACCTCAGATGGCTTAGTGGTAAGTCCCATGACTATAGTGTGCATGGTCCAGAGTTCAACATCTGCAATGCTTTAAAAATTTTTTTTACTCCAGAATAAGGCTCATTTATGCAGTTGTAAGCATGTTTTAAAGTGTTTTTGTGACATTATAGCAGCAGTTAAACACAGTTAAACAAACTTTGCAACGTATAACCTGTGCTCGCAAACATGGCCACATCCACTAACTACTCAGGATACATACATTTCAGTGAAGTAACATCTCACTATGTGCTTACATAACATTACATTCTCTGTTGACTTTACTCTCCAGCACACATGGGTTTATATGGGTGCTTTGAATGTTTATTATACAGACGATTACTACCTATATATGTAAGCTGTGGTTAAGGTATACTTTTTAACATGATAAACATCCCTGACTTTATTGTGATTGGGACCTCAATGCACAGATACTATGCAGATGCTGTAACCATTACACTGTTGACATTAACGTTGCTTCCACCAATTTCCTATTAGATGATTTCTTTGTGTAAGCTAGGCTAAGCAAAGGGTGGAGGCCCCAAAACCCACTGAACTTCACTTACTCTTGAAATAACAACATATAACAAATGTAATGTGAGACAATACATTACATTCCTAACTACATTAGGCATAGCCCCTCACTGACACACTTCAAGGGAAACCTTGTTGTGTGAATGGGTAACAGAATATACACCCCTGGGATCATGTGTCCCTGAACCATACAGCCAGGGGTGGGGGAGCCCATCCAGTTTGATAGCTGCCAGACCTGTTGGGGAAATTGAATGGTGTTGAATTGTCACATTAACATGCCGTCTTTAGATAACTAAGTGCCCCTATCACCCTCCACCACCCTAGTCTTCAACAGCTTCCGGCAACTCTGCCTGGAATTGCTTCATTGGCTATGCTTGACAGAGGCTCTGTTACTTCATCACTGGAGCGGAGAAAGCCAACACACTGTAACTATGCTTCTAATTGCCCTTGGGCAGATAGGTAGTAGGCTATCTGTGAACCTCTAAAGTGCAGGCCTTCACAGCCATAATATGTGAATAAACAGACTTTCAGATCACAATATACAGTGAGAAGTCACCATGTAGTCAGTACAGCAAGAACATACAGAACACTGATACTTAGTCACTCCAAAAGCCTATCTAGGAAGCAAAGGACTTGTATACGTTTAAGGCTTTATATTGCTTACCATTAAGTTACCTACAGGAGAGATGAGAAACAAGCACAGATGGGAAACATGCATGCAACAATACCATACCGGCTTATGTGTCAGCCTTAGGCCATAGTAATCACACATCCCCTCCCCCATGGTGCCTTTTTTAGGACAGTTTCAAAGGCGAATACCAGCTCCGTAAACAGCACAATAGCAGAATCAGAAAGCTGTCTGTGTATTTCTGTCATGGATATTTGCAGTCATTGTAGTTGTGTTGGTGACTGCCTCCATAGAACATATTTGTAATAGTGTATTGGCATATACTCTTCATATGTTATGTTCATATTGTTTGGGGGAGGGGATGTGTGATTACTATGGTCTATGTTATACTCAGATATGAACACTTCAGATGCAGTCTACATACATGTGTATATATATATATATATATATATATATATATATATTTAATATATATTATTGCATACATTTATCTGTACCTCCATAGATCTGTAGATGTTTTTAACCTATCTATATATCTACATATATATATATATATATATAGATCTGTATATATCGACATGTCTCTATGTATCTCTCTCTCTCTCTCTCTCTGTATATATATATATATATATATATATATATATATATACACACACACATATATATATATATATATATATATATATATATATGAGCATACACCTTTCATTGGGTACATGGCGGGTTGTCCTATTTCAACACATTCCTTCCTTTTGTGTTTTAACCTGTTTGCATACACAACTGGGATAGGTACATCTCAGGTCACTTAGTGGTAGATTACTCTGAGAATGGAGTACATCGTTGCAGGTTCTAATCCTAGGAGGTGTTATTATTTTACCTCTCAGAATAGGCACTGGTAGGGAAATTGTGAATAACACAAAGTGGTTGTAAGCAGGTTTGCCCATGGTCTGCGTGACATAAAGCAAAGGTTAAACCTGTGAAGCACTTCTCCGTTTACTGTGTTTAAGCACCGCATACCGTCACGCAAACCCATGGAAACCTGCTTACAACTGCTTAAAAGTGCTTTAATCCACCTGCATCCAACAGCCCTTATTCTGGCCCTCAAAATAACTTAACAGCCCTCGAACCCGGGACCATGAACACCACAGTCACTGACTTTACCACTAAGGCATCTGAGATATGTACCAATGTTATGGTGTTTAGAATATACATTTTATTACAGGCATTCCTCACTACTGATAACAAATGTGACAGTCAGTTGGTGTACATATGTCTGATACATGTTAATGTTCATATGTTTATGAAATTAGGTGTTGCAGTGTGACATGACAAGATGTATTATGAATGAGAAAGTTTCTTGTTTTGTGGCTTTTTTATATTGTCCCCATACTCCATGTATACCTCTCCAGTTCACTTACTGAACATCTGACCCAGGTTTTCCTTGATGCATGATTTCATTACCTATCATTCCTCCCCTGCCGCAATCTTCACATACACAACAACAATCCTTTCTATGGTGAATTAGGTTAATATTAATAGTTATAATACCAGAGCTGCATGTGTTTTGTGTGCACTTCAACTCCTTTGGATTGCTTCTGTGTCACGAAGTGTGTTCATAGATGTTTATATATATATATATATATATATATATATATATATATATATATATATATGGATATTGATGTAACTGTATAATATATATATATATATATATATATATATATATATATATATATATATATATACATCTTTATATTTATATCTATGTGCAGACATCACTGACATGCATGTATATATATATATATATATATATATATATATATATATATATATATATCGTATTAATTTGTAACAGTAATACATGTACTGTACATATGTACACAAAGTGACTCCCATTTGTGGTCATTACAGTGGAATGCATATGGTATAAGGTGTAGTCTAAAGACCATGACACATGTGTACACCTCAGATGGCTTAGTGGTAAGTCCCATGACTATAGTGTGCATGGTCCAGAGTTCAACATCTGCAATGCTTTAAAAATGTTTTTTACTCCAGAATAAGGCTCATTTATGCAGTTGTAAGCATGTTTTAAAGTGTTTTTGTGACATTATAGCAGTGGTTAAACACAGTTAAACAAACTTTGCAACGTATAACCTGTGCTCGCAAACATGGCCACATCCACTAACTACTCAGGATACATACATTTCAGTGAAGTAACATCTCACTATGTGCTTACATAACATTACATTCTCTGTTGACTTTACTCTCCAGCACACATGGGTTTATATGGGTGTTTTGAATGTTTATTATACAGACGATTACTACCTATATATGTAAGCTGTGGTTAAGGTATACTTTTTAACATGATAAACATCCCTGACTTTATTGTGATTGGGACCTCGAATGCACAGATACTATGCAGATGCTGTAACCATTACACTATTGACATTAACGTTGCTTCCGCCTATTTCCTATTTAGATGATTTCTCTGTGTAAGCTAGGCTAAGCAAAGGGTGGAGGCCCCAAAACCCACTGAACTTCACTTACTCTTGAAATAACAACATATAACAAATATAATGTGAGACAATACATTACATTCCTAACTACATTAGGCATAGCCCCTCACTGACACACTTCAAGGGAAACCTTGTTGTGTGAATGGGTAACAGAATATTCACCCCTGGGATCATGTGTCCCTGAACCATACAGCCAGGGGGTGGGGGAGCCCATCCAGTTTGATAGCTGCCAGACCTGTTGGGGAAATTGAATGGTGTTGAATTGTCACATTAACATGCCGTCTTTAGATAACTAAGTGCCCCTATCACCCTCCACCACCCCAGTCTTCAACAGCTTTCGGCAACTCTGCCTGGAATTGCTTCATTGGCTATGCTTGACAGAGGCTCTGTTACTTCATCACTGGTGCGGAGAAAGCCAACACACTGTAACTATGCTTCTAATTGCCCTTGGGCAGATAGGTAGTAGGCTATCTGTGAACCTCTAAAGTGCAGGCCTTCACAGCCATAATATGTGAATAAACAGACTTTCAGATCACAATATACAGTGAGAAGTCACCATGTAGTCAGTACAGCAAGAACATACAGAACACTGATACTTAGTCACTCCAAAAGCCTATCTTGGAAGCAAAAGACTTGTATATGTTTAAGGCTTTCTATTGCTTACCAGTAAGTTACCTACAGGAGAGATGAGAAACAAGCACAGATGGGAACCATGCATGCAACAATACCATACCGGCTTATGTGTCAGCCTTAGGCCATAGTAATCACACATCCCCTCCCCCATGGTGCCTTTTTTAGGACAGTCTCAAAGGTGAATACCAGCTCCGTAAACAGCACAATAGCAGAATCAATGAGGGTTATGCTACCAAACATTAGGGGTTGTGATCACAACATGCATGCACTCACAGCACTCCTCAGGATGGATAATGTCAACATCTGTGCAGTAACTGAGACCTGTCTTAAGGCTCCTGAAAGCACACCAGCACTACCAGACTACAACCCATACCAAATATTTCAGCCACAGATCATGGGCTGACATAGACATGGAGGGGGTGTATCCATATTCGTCAGGGATACCTACACCCACAGGTTAGTGGGGCAGCATGATACCTCTGAGATCATCCATGTGCAGCTAACATCAGCCACAACTGCAGTGTAAACTGTGGCGTGCTACAGATCACCCTCCATGACCCAGGACCACCACTCCACCTACCTGAAGACAGTGGAGAGCATGACAGTCCTAACGCACACCCTGGCATTGGGTGATGTCAATTACCCTACCATTAACTGGGAAACTTACTCGAGTACTGACTTCCAGGCCCAGTGCTTCCTGGTATTTATCACCTCATATGCCCTGTATCAGGTAGTAACCTCCCTAGCAAGGGGTGGAAACATACCAGAAGTCGTCATCACCAACATGGGCAAAAGGTGCACCACAGCAGAGGTTAACCAATCACTGGTTAGATCTGACCATGAACTATTCCCTGTTTCGACACCCAAACATATCCCCCATCCACAGAAACCACAGTGTATACCTTTCCTACAGCTAAATTTACACTCCTAGTGACAGGGGTGGGGGGTTTCTCAGTCCCCATGCTAAAGGGAAACACTGCTCAAGATACAGACAGATTTACAAATGCAATCTATAAGCACCTACATGAATGAATGGATCATGCCATCACTGGTAAAGCAAGACTCACTCCTCCTAGACAAGGACACCAGTCTGGTGGACTCCTGCAATAAACAGGCTATACTACAGAAGTAGGACAGTGTTCCAGACAAACAGCAAATTCCACAAAGGGCAGACATCCTTGACCACTATTAGTATGATACATAGGTCCCTCATGAAATCATCCAAGGCTAACATCAACAGGAAAACATGCAAGGATTCGAAAGATAACCACAAAGTCTTCTTTGGCTATGTCAAGGATCTAAGTGGTGACACACAGATTTGCACTGAGCCTGTGAAATATAGCACAAAATATGCTGACCCTACTGATATCGTCAACATCGTTGCAGATACACTCAGTGCATACTTCACCCCCTAAAGAGCCTACAGCACTACCCGAAAGGTACAGTATCCCACACATCAGAGACACACAGGTGGAAATGGCCCTATCTAACAGCAGAACACAGAGTCAATGGAGACAGATGTTGTCCCAGACTGCATCTTGCAAACTGTACAAGACAACCTGACCCCCCCCCACCTAATTAAGCTTTTCAATCTCAGCCCCTCCACAGGCTACATGCCCATACAATGGCATGTAACAATGATTATTCCACTCCATCAAGGTTGAATCACAACTGACCATGGTAACTACCACCCCATAAGCCTGACTAGCCTGGTCTGCAATGGTATGGATCACATCCTCATGGCACTCATTAACAAAGACATTGGTAATCTCCAAACACATGACCCAACCCAGGCCAGCTTAGTTGAGTGCAGTTCATGCCTACTGAACCTGTTTGACGTCTTACATACAGTCACCAAGATGTTAGATGATGGGAAAGGTGTTTCACACATACTATATGGACCTCACCAAGGCTTTTGATACCATGCCCCACTCAGGTATTATTGATAAACACACCAGCCTGTACATACACCCATACATCACAGGCTTACACACAGAACCCACATGGTACGACTAGCAGTCTCCTGGTCCAACTCTTGGGGTGTCCCACGGGACTCAGTCCTGTGAGCCCAACTGTTTGGCATATACTTCTCAGAGGTACAGACAAACACAGGTGGACTATGGCAGGCCATGTTTGGCAATGACTGCGAACTGGGAGCCATGATTGATAGTCCAGCTGACAGAGAAATCTCTCAATAGGCCTCACAGAGACCAACAAAGGGTGTCAACATCATGGCCTCCAGCCAGATGCCACTAACTGCATGGTCATTCCATTGTGGAATATTAAGCACCCACATATTAACACATAAGTGGCAGCCACTTTAATACAGACAAGGTGATAGGGTATCTGGGGACCAAGGTAGATAGTGATCTCTCCTTTGACAATCATATCTCCAAAGTTGTTAGGACATCCTTCTATGTAGGCCATCTCATTACTAAAGGGTTCACATCTAGACATACTGGGTTATTGTGCCCCTTTACTCATCACTCATCAGTCCCATCATAGGGTATAATAACCCATTTGGGATGTACCTCAAAATGGGAATACACAAATATGTGTGAGGTTCTTTCACACTTTATACTATTGTGCTATGGATGCTGCTGATGTCATTGGGTGTGTATGAGCTATTCCAGCTGCAGAGTGTCTTATTTTTGGGTTTTACAATAAGTACTGCAAGTGTGTGGCCTTTACTGTGGAGTTATGCTTGCCTGCCTTGAATAATCTGTTGCCCTTTAATTCACTTTTAAACCTGGATCCCCTCCAAATATCAGGCATGCATCCACCTGCCATCTTTCTTGTTTTGTACTTTCCCTACCCAGTCATGGCAAAATGTGTCTTGTAGCTGATATACTGCAAATCGGTTTTGTTCTACTTTGACACTTTACTGTTTTCTTTGCAGTACAGCCCCTCTCCTTTTCTGTTCTGCAGGTAGCTGCTTGCAGCCTTGGTAGCTGTTGTCAATGGCCCACTGTAGGCTCCTAGGTGTTAATTAGTTATTTGTACTCCAATTTCCCTGCTGCAACATTTCCTTATTTCTTTCCTATATCCTTCCTGTTTCAGCTGCAGTGCGTGCTGCGCAAACCCATTTACCGGGTTTACACGCATTTTCATCTCCGTTCACATGCATACTCTTTTAACTTGTGTACTCTCAGCTAAGCAAAGCTATGGCCAATTCAGCACACCCCTATCCTGCAACTTTGCCTAGCTAGGGGCAAACTGGTTTAGCAATGCTCCAATGTGCTTACAGCAATGGCGACACACCCCTTTCTTGATGTCATCAAAATCTCAAGGGCACACCTCAGTGTTATAAAGCTATGCTGTGAGGTGCATCCTTACACCAGCAGGGAATCTGCGATTCACTATTATTCCTCTCATTTGCATGGCATTGCCTACTAATTCATGGCTACCACGTATAACACTGTCACAGCCTCTTAGCAACCCTTGTGCCCTAGTATGGTGTAGCATGCCTGCCATTGACTATTATGGGGAAATCATGATATGTGTTACATTGCAGTTTTATTCTATACTTTTATATTTTCCTTGCGATCCCCTTTGAGCGCCGCTGCCATGCGTTTCTACGTCACTATAGTGCGACTATATATATTAAATGTTAATTTTATATTTTGTACACTTTTTTTAATGCCAGTGGCTATATATTTCGCCGTTGGCATATATTAACAATATAATACATGTGTTTGGTCGGCTGTCATGACTCCGATTTTATGTTTGCAAAAATGTAAACCGTTTTCTACGGTTTACATTTCTGCATGCTTACACTATGCCTGCACCACTTGCTGGATTGCTACATGCCTTCATTTGCATGCTACACTGCTGCACATGGGGTAATTAGCATACAGGGCCCTGGAGTAGTGCGGGCGTAGCGTACACAGGTAGTGCACGTGGGAACAGCTCATACCTGGATCACTCAGCGACCATATTTGGTGTTAGAATGCTGACACTACGCCTGCACCTGGTACAAGCTTTATGAATCCCAGGGTTTGTCTTGATTCTGTAGCTGTTGGGAATAAATGTATTGGGAATGGACAGGTCAGTTCCAATGAACGTAACAATAACCAAGATTAACTTAGTGCAGGATTCAAGGAATTGTACTGCACCCATGTTAATTGCTCAACTTGGGTTGGTCATTTAGTGCAATGGAGATAAACTCCATTTCAGTGACATAGTAAAGTGACAAAAATACCTCATTAGAAGTTCATTGCCACCTCTCTGTGATGAAAATTTGTACTGTCAGACCTGTCCACCTTAGCAGCTTATTCATCACACACACACACACACACACACACACACACACACACACACATTGACACAACCATCATCACAGCTCTGCTGAGTAGTAGTAGATGAGAGAATAGCATCATTTGATGGTGTTTACTTTTCCTGTTAGAGTAAAATTGTATTTGTCTGAGCACCTGGCCAAGTAAATCAGGATATGCAAACATATCCATGCAAGAGTACATGGCTAATTTAAATTAGCCACTCAAATGGACTGCCACATTAGCAGTCTTCTCCTGTGAGAACTCTTTCTCTGCCAAACCCATGCCATACACCTGTGAGGGGGAAACTATATCAGTTGTGAAATCTCTGAGTCAGAAAGGCTAACTGTGATGTAGAAAGATTCCAAGATATGGATTTTGCTTTGTGGTAAGCCTTTCTGGATCTGAGGAAAATACTTCAGACAAGAAATATGACAATGTGGTCTATTATATTCCAAAAATTAAGCAAGAGATGAGATATGCACTGATGCTGAAATCGACAGCATACACTTGGGAGGTTTTGTTAATGGTAATCAACTTACCCTCTTTTCAAGTTTGAACCATGAAATCCTTACTGCCTATCAGATGATGTTTTTGTTCCTAAATCACAAAATCCCAACACTTGCTTTAACTTTTCTCTTACTCTACCAGGTCTGCTCACTCTGGCATAGCCAGTGTTTCAGATATTACATATCTCCATCTTCATTACTTCCAGATGGAGTCCCTTCAAGTCTTCATTCAGGCTAGAAAGTCAGTCACAAACTTTTTGCTACGCAATATTGTATGAACTATAAATAAAAGTGCTGTTAGCAAAGTGACCCAACCACAAAACATTTAGATTGAAGTGCATCTGTGCTGAAACTCTGGGTGGACAAAATGTGATTCCTTGAGTATGAATTGCCCAAGGTGCAAGACATCATGTTAAGATCACTTATTGCTGTTTTCCACAGGAAATCTTTGTCAGGCAGATTTCTAAATGTGTTCTGTGAGTGATGCCCTTTCTTAGGAAATTCCTTTCTTCTTCAAGTTGGTGGGACCATGGAGTTAGTATATACGTGTGATGAATGAAGAGGGCTTGTACCCTACACACACCAGGTATGCAGTGAGCTTGTTTTCCAAACAAAAAAAAAAAAAATAGATCACTTACATTTTAGGTTTATGACATTTTTTGCTTCAGGCATTATGTTTCAATGATTGTAATCATTATGCTTTTGGTGTTCAATGACTTGTGAAAGCAGTAAAATCAGTCTTTTTTTCACTGCAGTCTTCCAGTATCCTTTCTTTTGTTCCTTGGTTACCTTTCATGCAAAATACACTCCAGATGACAAATACCAAGGGTTCTGACTCCTGATAGCTTTCTCCCTTTTACTTGAGAGGCAGTTATCTCTGCCTTTCTGGCTGCAGTCCTCTACTTTTAACATTACCACAGCAAGTTTTGCTATTTCATTTCTGCTGATTTGTGTACTAACATACTATAATATCTAGCACAGACAGCTCAAAAATTATCATATGCTTTAATTTACATTTCTTGTAGTATAAACATCCATTGAATAACATGAAAACAGTTTGTTACAACAAAAACAATACTTTGTATGTTTTAGTTATTTAACAACAAATATACCACAGTGACCCACTGGCACAGAAATGTCAGTTCTACGATATTTATGATGTGTTATAAAACAAGGATAACCTATCTACATTGGGGTTCCTAGCATCCGGCTTATGGCTGACTGTTTCTTTGAAGATTTCCGATGATAAAGCCCACCTACTTCATTTGTTGTTGATTTCTTTCTGTTGTTTAGCCATTGCAGGGATACTTACTCATACACTATGTGAATCGATGTCCTAATAAATAGTATCATAAGATGAGTGTCTATTTACACACACATCTGTGTCTCCCAGCCAGTAAGGCCTAAACATAAACTCAACATATTAGTCATAGGAGACTCCATTGGAAGATACGCAGATGTGCCCCTCACCAGGCTGGATAAGGAGAAAGTCACGGTTAGTTGTTTGCTGGGCGCCAAAATCCTCCATAACACTAATGCACTCAAGTCTCTCAACAGGTACTGTTATAACTCTGTCATAATCCATGTTGGAGTGAATGACTTGAGATATACCTCCCTGGACTATATGAAGAGAGACATGATCGAGCCCGCTGAGTATGTGTCCCAGGCAGGTATGTCCCTAGCCTTAAGCAGCATTCTGCCATCACCCAGAATGATGCCTCAATACAAATGGAAAATGACTGACTTTAACAACTGGCTTAGCTTCTGGTGTCATTCAAAGGGGATCCAATACCTGACATCCTGGGATGACATGACTGACAAGCCATGATGCTTTGCCAGAGATGGTCTGCATCTGTCTCCCTTGGGCTTCAGGCTCCTGGCAAAGGTTCATGCCTCCCCCATAGTGCCTTTTTTAAGCAATGCCATGAGGTCAAAACTACCAACATGAAAATTACATCAAACGTAAATTAAAGGTCATGCTGCTAAACGCTAGGAGTCTAAACATGAAACTGCACTCATTGCAAGCGTTCCTAACCCTGGAAGAAGCTGATATTTGTGCAGTCACAGAAACCTGGTTCAAAGTTGCAGAGAGCACCCCAGCCATGCCAGGTTACTCATCCTATCATTCATTCATTCAGACCCCAAGCTGTGGGCAGCAAAACAAAAGGAGGTGGAGTTGCAATATATATATAAAAGACAAACACACCTCTAGGCTGGTCAAGCAGTATGATGCACAGAAAATACTCCTGGTGCAGTTAACAATTGACACGACCCCTATCCAAATCATAGCTAGCTACAGGCCTCCAACTCTGACTCAGGATGCCCACTCCACCTATTTGGACCTCTTTGAATCTATTAAGATTCAACCCTTTACTGTGATCCTGGATGACTTTAACTATCCCACCATAGATTGGAAGAATTACTCATGCCAAAATACAAATACCCAGATATTCCTTGATTTTGTCAATGCAAATGCCTTGGACTAGTTGGCTGACACCCCCACAAGAGGTGAAAATATCTTGGACTTGGTATTGACCAACATGACATCCTTGCAGTGTCATCATCCCTGGTAAGATCCGACAACAAAGTAGTCACTTTCGATGTCACCATCTCCCTAATCCCCAGCTAGGGTCAAACATAAAATCTTCTCCAAAGCTGATTACAACCTCCTGAGGGAAGGTAAAAATAGCTTCACAGCCCCTCTCCTCCAAAGAAACTGGCACATAAATCCAAACATACACCAAAGTACTGTATGAGCATTTATATGGCTAAATGGAATCAGGAAACCAGACAGGACAAAATCATCCTCCTCAAGGAAGAGTGAACCTGTCTGGTGGGCATCTACAATTTATTTATTTATTTTTTTATTTATTTATCATTTGTTGACTGGGAAAGTCCGACTAGGTTCCACAGAGCCTATTTTCAGCGGAGGCCTGGGGAGAAATGCTCCAGATGCATGTCTTTGGAATGTGGGAGGAAACCGGAGTACCCAGAGGAAACCCACACAAACACAGGGAGAACATGCAAACTCCACACAGAAGGCACCCCAGCCGAGAATTGAATGGGTGAACCTCTTGCTGTGAGGCGACAACATTAACCGCTGCACCACTGTGCCGCCCCCACAATAAATAAACTTTATAATAAAAGGAAACAAATTAATGTCCAGGACCAAGAAGGAGCAGGTGTCTAATTGGAAGTAACCTCTCCTTAGCCTGAACAAGCAAATAAGAGCACTAGGGAAATCCTCCAAAGCAAACTTCAAGTCCAAACTGGCCATATCTGCTAAAGACAATCATAAGGCTTTCTTCAAATATGTCTGCAGTCTCAAGGGAAGCACCCAAATCTCCTCAGAACTGGTGGTTAAGGACACCACATTCACAAACCCTATAGATATAGCCAACCTGCTGGCAAACAGGTTCAGTGAAAACTTCACTCCTCTGTCTCTTCCATCAGTAAAAGAGGACATCCCCAGTACCTGCCCCCCCTCCCCTTATCTCTAGGGAGCAAGTCATCACTGCCCTCTCAAAGGCAAAAAAATATAGCCTCCATGAGATCCGATAACATCACAGGCCGCATCCTAAATGAACTCAGACAGGAACATGCAACACAATTAGGTACCCTATTCAACCAAAGCCTGAGTACCGGCTTCATCCCAGCCGAGTGGAGGAGTGCTACTGTTATCCCTTTGCACAAAGATGGAGTGTCCACCGATCTAGGAAATTATAGACCCATCAGCCTAACTAGCCTGATCTGCAAGGCCATGGAGTGGATTATCATGGACCTAATTAACAAGGGCATTGGCAACCTCCAGACTCGTGAACCAACACAGTTTGGTTTTGTCAAGGGGAAGTCATGCCTGTTAAATTTGGTTGCCTTCTTTGAAACAGTCACCAAGGCCATAGATGAGTGGAAGATGGTGTATACCACCTACCTTGACCTTTCCAAGGCCTTTGATACCACCCCCCTTTCAGGTATAAAAGATAAACTCTGTCAACTAGGCATAAATCCATATGTTAGCAGATGGGTAACAAACTGGCTTACAAATAGAACCCACCTAGTCAAAATAGGGGAAGCCCCCTGAAGTAGTAGACCCTTAACAATTGGTGTACCACAGGGATCAGTCTTGTGGCCTCTGCTGTTTGGGATATACTTCTCGGAGGTGCAGGCCTAATCTAGTGTGCTATAGCTGACCAAGTTTGCAAATGGCTTCAAGCTGGGTGCTGTCACCAATTTCCCTAGTGATGTGAACATCCCCCAAGAGGGTCTCACCCAAACAAATGACTGGTGCCAAAAACATGGCCTCAAACTGAATGCCAAAAAATGCATCATCATCCCTTTTGGGGAGAATGACGTCCCCACAAATTATCACATTGATCATAAGGCATTAAGCATGCAATCAGTTGTGAGGGACTTGGGAACCCAGGATGATAGCAAAGTGACTTTTGACCACCATAGTGCCTCTGTTGTACAGAAAGCTTTCAATATGGCCCACCTCATTAGTAAAGGTATCTCATCCAGAGACAAGCTGGTCATAACAGCCCTGTATTCTTCACATATAAGACTGATTATTGAATACAATGCCCTTTCAGCATGTACCTCGCAAAGAACATGCAGCAGCTGGAGAGACCACAGAGATTCCTCACCCAGAGATTCCAAGGCCTCAAACATCTACCCTACACAGTTAGGCTAAAAACCCTGTCCCTCTACTCAGTCTCCTACAGACTCCTCAGAGGTGACTTCTGTCTGGCATACAAAGCAAACTCAAACCCCGCCCTGATGGGACTGCTGCATATCCGCAAGTCAAGCTCCACTCAAGTAACCCACACGCAAGACATTGACCTGCTCTGTGACATCAATAGGTTTTGTTGGTGGGACATATTTGTATCACAGAGACACCCCCTTTTGTGGAATAGACTCCCTCTCCACGTAAAGCAGAGTACCTCATTAAACCTTTTTAAGCATAACCTGGATAACTGGATGGGGAACAGAAAATACACCCACTGGGATTCCACCTATGTCCCTGCTGGACAGTGGCATGGGGTGCTGACTTGTTGGAACATGGGCTAAATTCTTGGCTAGGCTTGTAAGGACCTCAGAGCCAATAGCCTAGTAACTTCCTATGATCCTATAATGAAGAGACACTCCAACTATATCACAAAGTATCTTGTCTCTGCCCTATTCTACTTTCTGCATGTGTAGCAGACTTGGTCTTCCTCTCCACCTACAACTTAAAAAGGACAGCTCCTACTCTTTATTTCAAATGTATCTATGTAGACAATAAAAAGGCTTACTGCAGTCAGGAGAAACTAATACTGGTGCCAAACACAAAATGTTTTTCAGCTGATTAAAAGGCTCATCTGCTGCTACAGTCCACCTACCTGGATATAGGCCTTACTTTTAATATTGTCTGTTAAACTACATGCTATACTAACTGGATCAGGTGTAAACTTCCTGTAGTTGCCTGCTAACTTGGAGAATGCTTACACTTGATTTTTGATACTCTGTTTTGGGCATTTCTTAAGGACATCTACTTTGTCTATTTTGAGTATAATTACCTCTGTAGCAACCAGATATCCTAAGTAGCTGATTTTCCATTCAGCAGCATTACTAGTAAATCATGTCTGTTTAAACAGTATAACACAGCTTCTACTTTGGCTAAATGTGACTTCCAGTCAATCAAATGTCACTTTGTCAAGATATACTGCTCAGTATCTGGCATTAGATTTTAGAACTTTATCTGCAGGCTACTGAAAAGTGTCAAAGAGTTCCACAAAGTCCAAAGGATGTGACAGTATAATGAAAGGACCTCCACAGTTGGAGAAAGTTAACTTGTCAGTGATAAAAAAAATCTGACAGTAACAATTGGTTTGGAGCAACTAGCTGTGGTGAACAAAACCTTACTTTGCATTGTCTCTCTTTGAACTCATTCACTCTAAGCACTGGTTAAGTGTCAGACTTGAGTGCCAAAGTTTGATATCTCCTTCAGTTCCCAGAAATCATTAAAAATCATATGGAGCCATCTGGTGTATGTATCAAGACAACTGGGTTGTTCATTTCAGTTTCAGACACCGCAAAAACTCCCAGTTTAAAGATGTTTCTCAATTCTTCACTTGTTGCTTTTTTTGTGGGACTCTGGGACTCTATATGATATGAGGTTTGCCTTCTCATCTGCCAGTGTTTCAATATGATACTTAGTTCAATCTATTCTGTGTGGTGTCTTATGAAAAAAAAAAACTTATTTATTTCTCAGAAAGATTTGGTTCATTTTTTATTTCTGGGTATTAGATAAAGTTGTGTTTATTTGAATAGCAGAGCTAGAATTTCCTGGTGCCATGCTATTAGTACCTATCTCATCTTCCAGGTTCACTACAGGAACTTCTTTATTCAGAAATTTTTATTGATTTTCCAAAATTTACAAAGATTTAATGAATTTTAGCTAGTAAAATACACCAAATAGTAAACTATATACACTATTTACATTTGGCCAGAGATTAGAAATTAAATATACCAATCTAAACAGTCATATATTAAGGTTGTCAAATACATATTCTCTTCGTTCATTGTGTTTTCACTTAAGAAGAGACTGAAGCTGTTTTTAATGTCTCAGTAAGAGATAATATCTTCTTCCACGGATTGTTGTTCCACGACTTAGGAAAGATTCTTAGTTCTTTGACTCTAATTTCCAATAATGCTGTGTCATTCAGTAGTTTTAAGAAGACTTCAAAAGATGGTTCAGTGTTGGTCTTCTATTTTCTGGATATACACTTCCTAGCGACTGCTAGTATGACTACAGGAACATCTGATATCGCCATAGTTTTAACTCATTCACATAATATATTTGCTTTAATTTACTATATCCAGATTGTCTTATGTTGTAATTCACTTTTTTATCATTTTCTCTGTCACCTCAAAGGATTTTAACTTTATTATAATGAATTTATTCTCAGCACAGGACACTAACAGAAACATTTTGTTCCTGGTTTTAAAGTCCCTGAGCCTGATATTTTTGAAAATTTCTGTTTTATATATCTATCTATCTATCTATCTATATATATATATATATATATATATATATATGTTTATATATATATGTTTATATATATATATATATATATATATATATCCTGTATATATATATATATATATATATATATATATATATATATATCCTGTATATATATATATATATATATATATATATATATATATATATATATATATACATATACTGTAGATATATATATATATATATTTGCATTTCTTGTTACTCTTGCATATCTCTATTCACTGTTGACATAGCAATTCTCAGTTTATCCAGCAAGTATGTGGTGTGCTATTACACATTTAAATTGTGTTTTTTTTTTTTTTTTTTTATATAAGATTTGTTGCCAGGGCTAGAACTTTCTTATTCTGAGTGTAACAGGGGCATGAGATGCTCATCCAGATTTATTGTCTAGCCTTGTCACTGTCTGTCTGGAATAGCGAAAGGTCAGCATCCACCAAAAGAATTATGATCATCTGTATAAAATCCCTTAAACATTCTCTGAACTAAAAATAATTTGACTTGCAAGTCATTTACTGTTGCAATCCTAAGGACTGAAATTTAGTGACGCCTAACTCAGAAAGTGCAGAAAGCTACTGATAAATAAATATAGGCATTATATCTCCACAATTGATTTCTTACAACATAACAGTGTAACACACACACACAAAAGGGGGCAAACAAGTGCTACAACTTGCTCAGATTTCAGTCACACAATATAATATAACAAGCTGATAACATACCTCACTAACTAAATAACTAATTAGTGCATCGAACAGAGGGAAGTTATCCCATCCTCTAACTCAAAGCTGTGTTTGATAAACATACCTGAGTTATTCTATAATATGTCCATTTCTGGCTGTTGCAGCATAGTGGGGTTAATACAGTGGAAACTGAACACTAAGTGAACAAGACACCCACATGAGGAATATGTCATTTATTGTGTTTAGAACACCCATAGGAACATTTTCTATGTCGACTAATGCAAGCATGTAACAAGTATACAACATATATTCTTTGAAAACATGTGAACTCTAGTTGAATACCAATGAATTTTAATAACAATATAGCTTGATGTAAGTGTTAATAGTCAAACATTTTTTGTGCTACTTTGTGCTATAAGAACAGAAGGTTGTGGGTTCTATTCCTACCACAGGTAATCTGATAAGTTTTCAAAGTGCTGACACTTTAGTGAAGCTCTGGGGGTGCTACATGCCTGGATATGCAGGCCTTCTGGATGTGATGCTAAACCAAGATATCATCTCCTTGAGTTAGTGGTAGCTCAAGTGAATGTAACAGATCCCAGAGCACCTATTGAAAAGGGTAGGGGAATTTCCCTGATGTCAAGGTTAAATTGTTCCTAGTTGTATAAATACCACTTTGGGTCTCCCCTAAAAAGGGGCCACAAGTCTAGTGGAGCTAACATGGTCAACAATAGATAAACAAAGGAAAATGTTTAGCTTTAATATGCCCAAAGGAATTGGAAGATGCTACCTGGTTGTGAGCTATGAATCATGTCCAATATATGTCCACGCCAAAAACACAAATAAAAAAAGAACTTACTCTGTTTTACAGTAATACAAACATATATATATATATATATATCTATACATATATGTATATATATATATATATACATATATGTATATATCTATCTATATATCTATATATCTATATCTAATCTATATATATATATATATATATATATATATATATATATATATATATATGTTGTTGTATCTTTCGGCTTTTCCTGGTTAGGGGTCGCCACAGCGGAACTCCGGTCCACTAATGATTGGCAGTAGATTACGTACCGAGTTGCCAGCCCTGATGCACAACCTTCAACGAAGGTACGCCCATTCACGCATGTCTCCACACAGAAGACGCTTTAGCTGAGAATAGAATAGGACAACGTCTTACTGTGAGGCGACAACGATACCACGGCACCACTACTGCAGTTATATATATATATAAAATTAAAAATTAAAATGCCCTAACATCTGACTATAGCAGTGAATAAATAGTTGGCTGTAATCTCACATCTCCTCATCTCTTTAACCACAACCACAAGCATTCATGCAAGACTTAAAAAAGTAATTGTAGATTGTATCAAAACAATCTTTCTTCTTGGGTTTATTAATAATAAACTTTTTTTTTCATCTTCCCTACTTGTTCAAAAGTTCCAGCAGATATTACTAGGACATATTTTTTTAGGCAAACTCTGCAAACCACCACTATGTTTCTGAGTTTAAATTCGGTGAGGAGCCAACTGCCCAAGCACAATGACTTAGGAAGCCAACTCAATGACAGCATTTTTTGTCAGTGGGCAAGTCTCCCTGCACCCACTTCTAAAGAGGTAAGCTCCCACATCCTTATAGGTTCATAGGTAGGTACTAGGCTGTCAGCCCAAGGGCCTGTGCAAGCCTAGCCAACAAGATTCCCCGGCTTTTGCCACCCAAGAAGGTTATTTTCCTGCTCCCCTGTCGAGCAGGGTCACAGAAGTGATCCCCAGGTTGAATTTCCTATTTCCCATCCACTCATCAAGAATTATCTTGAAGAGTGCCAGAGAGGAACTCTGCTTGACATAGATAGGTAGCTTGTTCCAGAGTATGGGAAGTCTCTGGGACAGGAATCTGTCCCTCCAGCATGTTCTATTTATTGTGGTGACAAGGTTTAGGTCTCTAGAGAATGTAGTTTGGAAGGACTGGGATTTCTTTAGGTGTAGCATGTCCAACAGCTGTGGGTTAGACATAGCTTTGTATGTTAGGCAGAGATCACCTTGGAGTAGGTGATATGCTACATAGTAAAGCTGGAGTTTTTTGAGACGGTCAGCGTAGAGCAAATGTTTGAGTCCCGTAATCCTCTTGGTGAGGTATTTTTGTCCCCTTTCCAGCTGCTGCAGATGTCTTGTGAGGTACATTCCAAAAGGGGCGCTGCACTCAATAATGGGCCTAATGAGAGCCAAGTAGAGGGGAACAATGACCTCTTTTTTTCTGGATGAGAATCCTTTCATGATGAGGTTTGCCACATAGAAGGATTTCCTGACTACTGTGGCGATGTGATTATCAAAGGAGAGACTATTGTCCACCTGAGGCCCAAGGTCTCTTATTACACCTTCAGCATTAAGTGGACTGCCGCCTATGTTATAGTTCATGGGTACAGAGTATTTACCAAAGGGGATGACAATGCACTGTTTAGCATTGACCTTGAAGCCATGGCTCTGACACCAGGCATCAGTCTCAGTGAGGCCCTTCTGTAGGATGTCCACGTCATTTGGGGACTCGACTATGGCACCTAATTTGCAGTCATCTGCAAATGTCTTCAGCCAGAGGCCCTCTGTGTTGGCCCATACTTCAGAGAAGTAGATCCCAAACAGGAGAGGGCCCATAACTGAACCCTGTGGTACTTCACTTGTCACAGGTTTGAAGTCGGATTTGGAGTCTGCAACTTTTACAGTGTGGGTTCTGTCAGTGAGCCAGTTGGCAACCCATCTTGTGACATATGGATTTATACCCAGTTTAGTGAATTCATCTAAGATTCCAGAATGGGGGATGGTGTTGAAAGCTATGGTGAGGTCAAGTTAGGCTGTGTGCACTGCCTTACCCTCTTCTACGGCTTTGGCGACTGTTTCAAAGAAGTCAATCATGTTATTAAACTTATATATACCAACTCCATGGTCAGACAAACATGAAAACAAGAGGATCCTCCCTAAAGAAAAGAAGTAATTTCTACCAGTCATAACTTTCAGTTTGCAGACATTGGAATTAAGTGCAAAGGCTCTTAAAAGCAGCTACATCCAGCTAAAAATCTAGGAACATAATTAGTATAAAATTTGATTACCAAGTAACATGCAAGTCTTTCCACTTCCAGTAGGATTGTGGGATACTAATCAAAATCATGAGTTTAAAAATGAGACTGACAGAAATATAAGCATATTATGAAATTAGTGTAAAATCAATGGATGATATTGCAAAAATCTACCTCACAAAGTTTTTTTTTAATTTTATTTTTGCTTGTGAAAAAGGTAGGTGCACAATGCGGATTCTCTTTTGTTAAGTTATTCATGCTGTTAGTTTGTTGGTCATGCAGCATAGTTTCCTGTGTAATAAAAAGCTTCAAAATTATGTATGATGGGGTAAGGGTAGGGTGGGGCTAGGGGTAAAGGAAGGGAGGGAGGGGTAGGGTGGGGGGAGTGGAGGGGTCAAACATCATGTGAAGGGATAAATCACGCCCAAAATTAGGAAAGTGCATCCAAAATAGATCCATCATGTGAAGGCGAAAATAGATAAGTGATTTCAAAATAGGCATAGTTGAGGCATCTGTTGCAGGCATACACTTAGGAATTGCACCAGCGGTTACTTCCTATACAAACCAGTGACTGTTGAGTTGACGGTCACAAGTTGTACTTGGTGAGGTAGACCGACAGGCAAGTAGAACAGCCTCAATGCGCAAAAGAAACAGCTTTGCTTAACCAAACAAATAAAAAGCACACATATGTAGAAGACCAAGTTGATGCTTAAACCCCATTTCTCTCAATAACTGTTTCAATTCTATTTCTGCTCACACAGTCTGTTTTGCGATACTATGTAAATGTTAAATTTTATTTGAAAATTGATTGCAATGTAAATGCAGTTATAAAGGGTTTTTATAATTAATTAGGATATTAAGATATATTGCACAAATTCACATCCAGAAATCTCCTGGTCATGCTAATAATTTATGAGATCATGACAAGGCTACATAAAAAGTATGCTGATTCCTTTTGTTTACATAGTATTAGGAAAGCTCGAGCATGTCCAGATAGCTGTTATTAGGAACATTTTCATATTGCAAGGTATATCATACAAAGAAAGGCCTTCTTGACTGACACTATTCACAGTTACAAGTGGAATGTTTAAGAGAGATCTGACTCTATTTTACAACATTTATTTATTATTTATTTTAGTTTCTTTACTGGGGAAGTGCACTGATCACTGTAGACCATTTGCAGACACAGCCTAGGTTCTAAAATGAAATTATTGAAAAAAAGACATAATATTTGGAACTAAAGTAAAATTATGTTAGTTCCAAAATAAAATCAAAAATGTACATAGTACCATGGGGATCAGGTTTAATACCTACCAATATTTACAATAAATTAGCAACTCTTAGCAGAGCTTGAGCATTTGAACAGAATGATAAAGAATATTTTTGTTTGTTTGTAAATTGGTTATAACCTCAGTGCACCCGAGATGTGGGTTGAGCTCCCCCTTTAGGTGAGATAAGCTGGTGCATATAAATTTCAAAATCAGTCTGAATTACTGGATGGGCTGTACATTTTTTTGACCAGGATTCTTAATATTTCAGACTCATCAATAACCTTGTAAGAAGTTTTAGGTCTGCTAATGTATAGCACACTTTAATGCTAACATTTTCTAGAAAAGGAACAAAAAACTGTAGTATCTGAAAGGCATGAAGTTGACTTTTTTAACTGAATATACAGTGGCAAGTTAGACAATAACATATAGCCACTACAAATGGCAACTATGTTGTCAGTAACACACAACACCACCCTACACCTACATGAGATCACGTAGCAGACAATACAGACCAAACACATAGATCTACATATGCTGATAATAATGACACAATGATACCATTCTTTAGTCACATTTTTCCTGGACATCGGGTACATTTCTACAAAACTATGCAATGGTTACATTTCATATATATTAATAATGGATATACTTGAAAACATCAACTTACCACAATGTCAGCATTCACAACAGCGAGACCACAACGTTGAAATTTCAGAAAGCAGAACTCCCGGAATGTCGCAATATAACTCCAGGAAACTAAACACTGGACCACCAACAACATAAATATGAACAGAATCAACCAAAACCCACCAATGTGGGGGGGATTCACCCCCCCCAAACCCCCCACTAACTAAATATACCAACTCCTAGATTGCACTACAGTGAAGAACAGGGCAAAAGTCACCATGGTGGCCCAGTGGTTATTTTCCTGGAGTTAACTTGTGATGTTCTGGGAGTTCAGCTTTCTGATGTTTTAACTTTGTGGTCTCACTGTTGTGAACATTGATGTTTTGGTAAGTCGACATTTTCAAGTGATCCCATATATATATATATACATATATATATATATATATATATATATATATATATATATATATATATATATATAGATATAGATAGATATAGATATGTATATATATATATATATATATATATATATATATATATATCTATATATATAAATGTGTGTATGTAACTATCTGTTGTGCATAACTTTGAAGACTGCTTTTAAAGTTAAAAGTGCTGTATATAACTTAACTTGTAATTTATGTCAAATGAATCTAATAGCCTGGTCCATGCCTTAAAGGGGTCAGTTGACTACCCTATGTGCCCAGTTAAAAAATGTATAAATAAATAACTAAATATATGATTACTAGCAGTGTCTTCTGATGTACCCTTTACAAAAATCCACTCTATTAGTAGATTGTAATCTCGTATTAGTTGTTAAACATATCCAATCATGATGCCCTTCTGTCTTTTCTTTTATACTTGCCCCACACGATCACACACCTCAAGGAAAGGGCAGAGTCAGGAGCTCAAGGGGGTAGCAACATATATTTCAGCAGCTACTTATGAATTGCATAAGGTTTCATATTTTAAACTTGCAGGGCTGCAATTTGATAAGTTAACCATTTGGATATCACTTGCTGAACAACTTGTGCCACATTTGTTAATGTTTCTATAAGTATAAGAGGGATTTGCTGGTGGGTATTTTTATTGACGGAGTCTGCTGCTGATCTTCACATGATAGACTGAAATGATTTAAAGGCAGTACTGGGTGTAATTGTGGGCATTCTTAAAACTTTACTATGGAAAATGCAGATAAAGTTTCTAGGCTTATATCTTTCCTCCCTCACCTGAGCTTATCTTCATGTTATGACCAATAAAATCCCCTTTCACCTCTGGCATGTTTGTTGTTCTCTGTAAGGTGTGTTTAGTTTTATGCAACAAAACTGATCACTGCTTGTTCTGTTTTGGGTTGCTTTATGAGATATTATGAAAACGTGAGAATATATCAGGCATAAAAATGAATGTTTACAATTCAATATATGACTAGTTGATATCTATTCCTTCTAAGGGGATTTTCAAACTACAACAACCAGCTGCAATCCAAAAATAGTTGAGTTTCCACGTATGGGGCAATTTAAAAGATATCTCATTAATATGAGGCTCTGGATACTCAGACAATAACACTGCAGAACCCATGAGGTAAGATGAATTTGTCAGTCTCAGGCCTGTATGCTTCCATTAATATAGTCCTCCTTCTATAGATGGTTCAATATTCTTACAGATCATACAGCAGTCCTCTCAACTGTTCCTATATTGGAGAAACATACCTATTTTCAGTCCTGATTTACCCCCTGCACATGACTTCCCTATTTTTGAAAGTATATTCCTGCTTTCAGGCCTGATTTATTTCATCACAGAATTTTCTGAATCCTCCCTCATCACAGGCAATTTCTGAAGCTGTGTAGTATACAAAAAATCACACTATATATCCAACATACTAAAGGCACCCCTACTTTAAAGAAAGAGGGCATATATCTTGCATCTCTCCTTTTCATCCACAAAAATAAATGACATTGTGTGGTAGAATTGTGCAATGCAGTTTATTAAAGTCTACAAATTTTACACTGTCTCTTTGACAGTGTGCTTATACTTTACCATCATTTTTTGTCACTTTATTTTTTAAACACATTTTTAATAAATATATATGTGTAAGTGTGTGCAGCTGTATATACAAGGGACTAACATTTAACTCAGTGGTATGGATACTAGACTGTGTGCTTCTCTAAAATAACTGGCAATTTTGCCACCTTATCACCCTCAGTTTTTTTTTTATTTGTATATGCTCTGTTAGTTCATACGTTTATAGGAGGTTACTACACTATTGGCCCTAGGGCATTTATAAGTCTAGCCATGTTATACCCTTGTTCCCTTATTGAACAAGTTGTATGGTTTATATTTGCAGTGTGAGTCTATGATCATCACTGACTACTCTTATCCAAGAGGGACATAGGTTACACCCCTGGGGTAAATTTATGGTCTCCCATCCAGTTGTCCAAGTTATGCTTAAATAGAGTCATTCAGGAGATCTGTTTTAGATGATTTGGGAGGTTGTTCCAGAAGTGTGTCAATCTCTGGGAGTCATAGCTGTCTCTCCAGCATGTCCTATTAATGTCGCAGGCTAGGTTAAGATCCCTAGAAAGAGTAAATCTTGTACCATCTGACTTGTGGATGTGCAACATTTCTATTAGGGCAGAGTCCGAGACTGCTCTGTAGGCCAGGCACAAGTCGGCTCTCAGCAGCCTATAAGATACAGAGTACAGTGACAGGGCCTTCAGTTTGTCCATGTAGGTCATGTGTTGCAGGCCCTGAATTTTCTTGGTGAGAAACCTCTAAGGTGTCTCCAGCTGTTGTAGGTGTCTGGTGAGGTACATACAGAAGGGAGTGCTGTACTCTGTTAGTAGTCTGATGAGGGATGAGTACAGGTGAGTTATAACATCCTTAGCTCTGGATGCAATGCCCTTACTTATGTGATGTGCAGCACAGAAGACCTTCCTTACCACTGTGGACACATAGTGATCAAAGTTAATGTTACTATGAACCTGTGTTCCCAAATCTCTCACCACAGGGCTGGAGCTAAGGGGGGTAGTGGTAATATTGTAATTTTCAGGGACTTTCCCTTTGCTGAAAGAGACGCTAATGCATTTTTTTGTGTTTAGTTTATATCCATGTCTTTGGCACCAGTTACTTGTTTGTGTAAGCCCATTTTTTAGTATGTTAACATCATTGAGGGACTCCCAGTTTGCAGTCATTGGTGAACTTGGTAAGCCATAGGCCATCTATTTTCACCTGGATTTCTGAGAAATAGATACAAACAGTAGGGGCCCAGCACAGATCCTTGTGGTACACCACTGCTAACTGGTCTGCTGGTAGAGGTGGAATCCCCATCTTTGACAGTATGAGTTCTGTCAGTAAGATAGTTGGCTACCCATCTAGTGACATATGGCTTAATTCCAAGCTGGGTGAGTTTCTCCATGGTGTCTAAGTGGAGGATTGTGCCAAAAGCCTTGACTAAGTTAAGAGAGGCTGTATGTACTGTTTTGCCTTCATCCAGGGCTTTGGTGACATTCTCAAAAAAGTCTGCCGGGTTTAATAAGCATGATCTACCCTATCAAAGCCAAATTCAGTTGTGTCAAGAGTTTGAAGGTCACCTATGTCTTTGATGATAAGGTCCATAATGATTTTCTCCATGGCCTTGCAAATAAGGCTTGTTAGGCTTATGGGGCTATAGTTTCCAGGGTCAGTTTATGGACCCCCTTTGTGCAAGGGCATTGCTGTTGCTGTTTTCCACTCTGCTGGGACAAAGCTAGTACATAGACTGTGGTCGAAAAAAGTGCCAAGTTACCCTTATTGTCCAGTGCAGTTCTAGCTTTGCTTTGCTCATCCCTGCTTATTAAACACTGAAAGTATCTCTATTCACACAAAAAAGGAGGGGATAGCTTGGAAGTACTTTAGTGTGAATCATACTTAACCTTTTGTATGCAGAAATCTGTATGTGATGCCAGATGAAGATCCTGTTCATCAAACTGAATGCTGAGGCTTTATGACCAAGAAACCCATGTGATTATGAAAACATTTACCGACATCCTTGAGTTATGTCATGTTCTGCTCCTTCTTATGACACATTGATCTCCAAAATTCTTGCATTAATTTAATGGGTTTATTCACTGACAGATTCAGTTTTCACTTCTCTGTGTTCTTAAATTCCTGTATAATAGCTTCAAGACTTCCTCTGGTATTGTTTTCATATTTCCCAAGTGGTATTTTCCTAACTCGTCACCGCTCACATAGACCTTCCTATGCTAAGGCAGTTAAAAGAAACCTCTCCAAACCTGAAAGACTTCCTGTACCATCAAACTGCAACACCAACCCTCAGCAATCATTAAATCACACACACCAAAAGCAACACCTAACACCACACATAAGTGTACACCCGATGATCCCCCAAGAACAAAGCCCACAAGTGTAGCAAACACTTTACCTAGTTCTCTTGTCATAGATGATGCTGTTGTATGATACACAGATACTCCTCTCACAAGGCTAGAGAAGGAGAAGTTAAAAGTTAGTTGCCTTTTTGGAGCTAGGATCCACAACATCAAGTCAGTGTACCACAGGTATCAGTATGATTCTATGATGGTCTGTGTACGTGTAAATGTGTCAGACAAGTGTGTGCCTTACATTGAACAGCATTTTATCTTCTCCAAAGGGTGATTCCACAGTATGAAAAGAAAACGCTTGATTTTAGTAATTGGCTTAGCATCTGGCATCACACCAGTGGAATCCGTTATCTATCAGAATGGTAAGACATTATTAATGGATCACTTTGCTTTACCAAGGATGGTCTGCACATGTGCCTCTCAGCTTTTGGCTATTGGATAAAACTTTATTAATACCCTTAGAGCTTTTTTAGGCAATGTCAAAATGTCAAAATTACCAACAAGCAAAAAAAAAAAAAAAAAAAAAAACTTCAAGGCAACCTTAAGGTGTTACTGCTCAGTGCTAAGAGCCTAAACAAGAAGCTCCACATCCAACAAGCTCTCATCACTCTGGACAATGTAGTTACAGAGAGTTGGTTTAAAGTCACTTTAGCAGTGGGAGGTCACAGTGCCTTCCACACATTTAGACCAACAGTAGTACATACAGGAGTTAAAGGTGAGGTGTCTTGATCTATGGTAGCATCAAATACAAGTCTAGATTGGTTAAAAAGGATGATGTCCCAGAATTCATCTGCATCCATGTCTCCATCGACAGGGTTCCCTACCATGTCCTGGCTAGCAGCATATTCTCCTCAATGACCCATGAAGCTCACAACTCTGACATAGACCACTAGATGTAGTCACCATCCAACTAGGAGCCCTATTCATTGGAGACTTTACCCTGTATAGACTGGGAAATGTATGCTAGCACAACATTTTCTGGCCTTTATCAACACAAGCACCCTGGTCCAGATAGTGTACTCTCCAACCAGAGGATCAAACAAATTGGGCCTATTTTTCAATAAAAGGGAGAGCATTGTAGCCTCTTCTATGTCATGCCCTCAATGGTGAAGTCAGACCACAAAGCTGTCTCCCCTGAAATAAAAATCAACCTGGAAAACCCAACTAAATCTGTAACAGTTAGGAACTACTCTAAGGCAAACTTCATCCTATTACTTGACAGTTTGCCAACATTCATGGCTCTCCCAAACCCTGACAACACAGCTACCTTATTAAGATTTATTTGCAGAACCCCTGTGCAAACATGTAAATGACTGCAGTGAGGATGCTGCACCTATTGTAAATAAGCCCATCTCTAACACCAAAAATAAACCACACTTGTTGAATCCTTATCCTAACAGGCAATATAAGAAATGAAAAAAAGTCATGGCCAAAATCAGAAATGGCAACTCTCATAATGATAGGAACTCTCTGATTAAACAAAAAAAGAAACTACCAGGTCTAAAAAAGTCAAGCAAGGCCAATTATGAGGTCAGGATAGCCTCCTAGGCTGAGGTCAATTACAAGGCCTTCTTCACTTATGTCAGTAACCTTAAAAGTAATCATCAGCAGTATACAGAAATGGTGGTAAATGGCATAACCTTCGCTGACCAGGGTGACATTGCAAATCTAGTGGGAGCTAAACCTAGCTCTAACTTCACCCCACACTCACTCCTAATACCTCCTGTGAAATTCCTTCTAGCACATCCCTCCCAACTATCAACAAGGAGCAGGTCCAGAAGGCTCTTGCTAAGGCCAAAAACACTGCTTCAATGCATCCTGAGCCTATCCCTGTTGCATCATAAATAGCCTAAAACATAAACTAGCAGGACCACTTGAGGCATTGTTCAACTACAGCCTCAGAACAGGTTACATGTCAGGTTAATGGAAGGCAGCAATGGTCATCCCAGTTCATAAGGGTGGATCATCAACTGAACCCGGGAACTACAAATCCATCAGTTTGACAAATCTGATAAGGAAAGCCATGGAATGAATTATCATGGAAATGATCAACAAAGACATTGGCAACCTACAGACAATAGAACCATCCCAAATTGGCTTAGTTAAGGGAAGATCTTGCCTACGTAACCTGGTAGATGTGAGAGGTTCACAGTGGCTATGGATGAGGGGAAAATAGTGCATGCCACCTACCTTGGCCTGGCAAAGACATTCAGTACAATACCCCTCTCAGGTATCATTGACAAATTGTCAGAACTAAACATAAATCCCTACATAACTCACTGGATTGCCATCTGGCTCACAGATAGAACTCAAGAAGTCAGGATCAGTGAGATTGCATCCATCAAGAGACACGTCACCAGCGGAGTACCCCAGAGCTCCAGTTTGGGCCCGCTATTGTTAGGCATCTTGCTCTCAGAAGTAAAAGCTAATGCCAAAGACATCCGGATCCACACGTTTGCAGATGACTGTAAATTTCTGAGCTGTCATAGGTTATCCCTACAACACCAAGATCCTACAAGAGTTTCTATCACAAAGAAATGGCTGGTGTGAAAGCCACAGATTAAGACTCAATGCAAACAAATGCATAATAGTTCTCATTGGGAAATCATCACTAATATACCCTAAGAGCTGACCTGACAGTTCGGGATCTGGGAACACATGTAGTCAGCAACACATAGCCAGGATAGTAAGAAATCATTCTATGTTGCCCAATTCATGAGTAAGAGAATGGCATCCAGGTCCAAGAAAGTTATAATACCACTCCACACAGCCCGTATCAGTCCCAACATGGAGTGCAATGCCCCCTTTTGTATGTACCTATCCAGGCACTTGCAGCAGTTGGAATGTCTTCAAAGGTTTCTCAACAGGACAATCCAGTTAATGAATACCCTGTCCTACACAGATAACCTTAAGCCCCTATCTCTGTACTCATTCTCGTACAGGTTACTGAGATGCAGTCTATGCCTAGCATATAAGACATCCACAAATCCAGCTCTGAAGGATCTCTTGCATATCCCAAAGACAGAAAGCACCAGAAATAGGTTCATAGGTTCATAGGTTCATACTAGGCTATCTGCCCTAGGGCATTTATAAGCCTAGCCAGAGTGTGTTTGGCTTTCGCCACCCATTTTAAATTAATTTTGCTATGCCCTTTTTCGAGGTTAGTATACTGTGCCTCTGTCTAACAGTGACACAGAAGTGATACCCGGGGTAAACCTACGATCTCCCATCCACTCATCAAGATTCCTCTTGAAGAGTCAATGAGGGACTCTGCCTAACCTGGACTGGGGTTTTATTCCAGAGTGAAGGGAGCCTCTGAGTTATGAATCTGTCCCTCCAGCATGTCCTATTTATTTCAGTGCTGAGGTTCAAGTCTCTCGAGCGCATGGCTCGATGGGATTTGGATTTTCTGAGGTGCAGCATGTCCATTAATTCTGGGTTGGACATGGCTTTAAACGTCAGGCACAGATCGCCTCTGAGCAGGCGGTATGCCACTGAGTAGAGCTGGAGTTTCTTTAACCGGGCAGCATATGGCATCTTTTGAGCCCTTTGATCCTCTTGGTGAGGTACTTTTGGGGTCTTTCCAGTTGCTGCAGGTGTCTGGTAAGGTACATCCCAAAAGGGGCATTGTACTCAATTATGGGCCTGATGAGGGATGAGTAAAGAGGCACGATGACCTCCCCTGATCTAGATGTGAATCCCTTCATGATTAGGTGGGCTATATAAAATGTTTTTCTAACCACTTTGGCCACGTGGTTGTCAAATGAGAGATTGCTATCAACTTGGGTCCCCAGGTCCCTAATTACTTCTTCTGTACTTAATGGATTACCACCTATGTGGTAATTTGTGGGCACTTTGTTTTTGCCAAAGGGGATGACTATACACTTTTTGGCGTTTAGCTTGAGGCCATGGCTCTCGCACCAGTTGTCTGTTTCTATGAGGCCCTTTTGGAGGATGCTTGTGTCAGCTGGAGAGTCGATTATGCCACCCAGTTTGCAGTCATCTGTGAACTTGGTCAGCCACAGTCCTTCCGTGTTGGCCTGTACCTCCGATAATACTAGATCAAAGGACCTGAACTTTGTCTGTGACATAAATAGAACCTGCTGGAGGGACTGATATATGTCTCATAGGATCCCTGCACTAAGGAATAAGTTCCCGATCAACATGAAGTAGAGTCTGTCCCTGACCATATTCAAAAGAAACCTTGATCATTGGATGGGTAATCGCAAATTCACCCCCAGCCTGGCCCCCATGTCTCTTGTGGATAGAGGTTGACAATAAGTGAATTAATCCCCAGCCCACATACCCACCCCACATAATCCTTAGATACCTCTTTTGTAACATACCTCACCATGTAGACATGCAAAGAACTCTGGGGCAAAATTGGGTTGGGTAGCACAGCTAGGCTTGTAATGGCCATGGTGATTGTTAAACTATTATAAACTTATGAACCTATACATGTTCAAAATCTTATTTCATAAAAGTCAGTAACAGTTTTCAAATGAGAAAATAAATGATCACAATGATGTAATTTACTATATCTTACTAAATGGAATTTTGCTATTAGTGTCTTCTTTAATGCATTCACCATGAAACAACATATTCAATCCAATGAATAAATTCTATCACTACTATACAATGATAGCTAAAGCATGATTACAATCCTCTCTTAGTTCTGCTGACCTGATGAAAACAAAATCCAAGACTGGTACACTCCACATGTCTTTAACATCATCATGTATTGCCCTTATCAAAGTACCAGATGCCAGAAGCAGGTATAGGAGTTTACATTTTCTTTTTTTCTAGAAAATCTGTGGATTAAACTCCTATATGAACAAGTACCCATTAAATGTCAAATTTCTTGCAACTGAAATGATGCTGTTCCATTTCTACTTGACTTTGCATAACATACCTTCCCTTGGCTTATTTTTATTCTTTTATATAGGCTTTTAATTCATTTTATTCTCTCTCTCTCCTCTGTTGCTTTGCTTATAACTACTTTTTCACACCACTTATATCATTTTACTTTGTTTTCCTTTTCCTCCCCTTCTCTGTGTTTGTCTTCTACACCTCACTTATTTTTGTTTTTGAATTTTGCAGTTTTCATTGATAGTGTCCCAACTTTAGATGACATAATTCTTGTACTACATGCTGCGCACACATATTCTTTTCTGAACCTGTAGTAGTCACATAATGTGCATGTCAAAGAATATGGGGCAGATGCAATACAGCCTATACTGTGTACATGATATGTATTCAAAAACATTCTTATCACATTTTTATGCTTTCTAGTCACTCAGAAAGATTACACTACGTGTACATGTAGTCTACACTTTGTGGTAACCTGTATGAATCCCTGTCAATATTTAAAGATGCAAGAATATCAGTAGGAAAACTAAAATTAGGAGGAAGAAGGTGTGAGTTATGTCTGTGTTGTCTGTTCACTCAGAACAGAGTACGCTTAGTGTAGGCATTATTGGATCCCTTTTTATAAACATTGTAAAATGTCAGTTGTGTTTTCCATAATTTACAGTCTATATTATATTGTACAATTTTACTTTCAAATTGTTTGAAATGCATCTGCTTGAAATGTTTTTTCTGTATGTTGTTGTATGGAGGCCATTTATTTTAAAACTATTTAAAACATGTCTCTGAAATAGAAATGTTGTTGTTGTTTGTCTTTCGGCTTTTCCCGGTTAGGGGTCACCACAGCAGAACTCCGGCCCGCTATAGAAGATGGAAACATTTTTTTTGAGTTGTTTGAAATATGTATCAGTATGTCTGTTGCTCCCAGCTACCAGCTGATTGTTAGAATGGATGAATAGATAGATAGACAGATAGATAGATAGATAGATAGATAGATAGATAGATAGATAGATAGATAGATAGATTAAATATATAGATTACTAGAAGAGCTACGGATATTTCTATAAACAAAAGCAATGGAAATTGCAGTATCGTCTTTGCAGAGATGTCAACAATTACACTTGCACCTGTCGCCCCTCGGATTCTGGATACTGGCTAAGGCACTTGCTGGCCCTGTAGTGCCTTTTTAGGCAAGGTTCAAATAACAAATTCATGACCGTAACAGGAACAGTCAAGCAAAAACTGAGGGTAATGCTACTCAATGCTAGAAGTCTAAATCTCAAAATACACTCACTCGAGGCACTCCTTAAAATGGAGAACATGGATATCTGTGCAGTGACTGAGACCTGATTCAAGGCTCCAGAGAGCACCCCTGCACTACCAGGCTATAACTCAAATGACACTTTTCGGCCATGCAACCTGGACAGAAACACAAAAGGTGGAGGTGTGTCCATATTCATTAAGGATATCCACACCTCCAGGCTAGTTGCTCAGCATAATGTATCCAAGGTTATCCAAGTGCAACTAACTCTGGGCAAAACTGCAATCCAAATTGCAGCTTGCTACAGATCCCCCACCATGCCCCAGGATTCCCACTCCTCTTTTCTTGATGTACTGGAAAATATTAGGGTTCAACCAAACACCCTAATAATGGACGACTTCAACTACCCCACCATTAACTGGGAAAACTACTTGTGTACCAACTCCTTAGCTCAACTCTTTCTGGAATTCATAAACTCCAATGCCCTGGATCAACTTATCCACACCCCCACCAGGGGCAACAGTATCCTAGACCTAGTCATTACCAACGTGAGTGACCGGTGTTCCACACCTGAAGTCAACTCCATGTTGGTCCGATCCGACCATAAGCTAATCACCCTTGATATCCACATCCTGCCCCCACCCCCCATTAAGGAAACCACGGTAAAAATTTTCTCCAAAGCCAACTTCATGCTTCTTAAGACAGAAGTGGTGAACTTCATGACACCCATGCAGGTGGACAATACAGTTACAACTGCTGAATCCTACACAAATGCACTCTATAAGCACTTACACGAGTGCATGGATCATGCTATCCCAAATAGAACCAAGACGCTATCCTCCAAAAAAAGGAAGCCAATCTGGTGGTCCCCTGCCATAAACAAACTGTACAACAGAAGGAAGAAACTGTTGCAAAAGAGAGTAAAATCCCATGAGTGGAGGAGCTCCCTGGTCAGCCTCAGTAAGAAGCTGAGATCCCATATAAGATCCTCCAAAGCTAGCTACGAAAACAAAATTGCCACTAATTCTAAGGACAACCACAAAGCATTCTATAGCTATGTCAAGAATCTCAGTGGCAACACCCATATCTGCTCTGAGTTACAGCACAAAGGCAGGAAAATTATAGAACCAACTGATATTGCCAACATCCTGGCATATAGGTTCAGTGCTAACTTTACACCCCCCTCACCCCCTAAAGGGCCCATATCTATACAGGAAGAATGCAGAGTCCCTGTAATCACAACTATGCAGGTAAAAGCTACACTCTCTAAAGCCAAAAACACAGCATCCATGGTACTGGACAACATTCCAGGCTGCGTTTTACACAAACTTCAGAACGAACTGGCTCCCCACTTAAGCACCATTTTCAATAATAGCCTTGCATCAGGCTTTGTGCCCACTGAATGGCACACAGCAACAGTTATCCCACTCCACAAAGGGGGAGCCAGCACTGATCCCGGGAACTATCGACCTATTAGCCTGACGAGCCTGGTCTGCAAGGCCATGGAACGTATCATCATGGAACTCATAAACAAAGACATTGGTAACCTCCAAACTCTGGATCCCACCCAGTTCAGGTTTGTGAAATGCAGATCATGCCTCCTGAACCTGATCGACTTCTTTGAGGCAGTCACCAAAGCCGTAGATGAGGGTAAGGTGGTTCACACAGCCTATCTTGACCTCGCCAAGGCTTTCAACACCATCCCCCATTCTGGAATTATAGCTAAACTCACTAAGCTAGGTATAAATCCCTATGTCACAAGATGGGTTGCCAACTGGCTCACTGACAGAACCCACACTGTAAAAATTGCAGAGTCCAAATCTGACCTCAAAGCAATGACAAGTGGAGTACCACAGGGTTCCACCCTGGGACCTCTCCTTTTTGATATCTACTTCTCTGAAGTACAGACTAACACAGAAGGCCTCTGGCTAATGAAGTTCACAGATGACTGCAAACTAGGAGCCATGGTCAAGTCCCCAAAAGATGTGGATATCCTACAGAAAGGCCTCGTTGAGACAGATGCCTGGTGTCAGAGCCATGGCCTCAAGCTCAATGCCAAAAAGTGCAGTGTCATCCCCTTTGGTAAAAACTTTGTACCCAAGAACTACCACATAGGCAGCAATCTACTTAACACCGGATGTGTGATAAGAGACCTTGAGACCCAGGTGGACAGTAGTCTCTCCTTTGAGGAAGTCTTTCTACATGGCACACCTCATCATAAAATGGTTCTTATCCAGGAAAAAAGAGGTCATTGTTCCCCTCTACTCGACACTCATTAGACCCATTATAGAGTACGATGCCCCTTTTGGAATGTACCTCACAAGACATCTGCAGCAGCTGGAAAGGCTACAGAAGTATCTCACAAAGAGGATTACTGGCCTCAAATAAATGCCCTACACTGACCGTCTCAAAAATCTCCAGCTTTACATGGTAGCATATTGCCTACTCCAAGGTGATCTCTGCCTAACATGTAAAGCTATGTCAAACCCAGAGCTGTTGGACATGCTACACCTAAAGAAATCCCAATCCCTCCACACTACATGCTCTAGGGACCTAAACCTTGTCACCACGATAAACAGGGCATGCTGGAGGGATTAAGTCCTGTCCCAGAGACTTCCCATACTCTGGAACAGGCTACCCATCTATGCCAAGCAAAGTTCTTCATTAGCACTCTTCAAGAAAAATCTTGATGAGTGGATGGGAAATAGGAAATACACCCCGGGGATCACTTCTGTGTCTCTGCTCGACAGTGGCACAGGAAAATAACTTTCTTGGGTGGTGTAAGCCAGGGAACCTTGTTGGCTAGGCTTACGTAGGCCCTTGGGCCGATAGCCTAGTACCTACCTATGAAACTATGAACCTACAATGACACAATAATCAGGCTTGAATACCACATGAGGGTTTATCTTACCTGACATTTTTGACTAAGGAACAGTCCACGTTAAACTATTTTTGAAAATTTTGAAAAAGGTAACCAGAAGATAAACTTTTCAAAATTCTATGTTACCTAACAAGTACAAGTTTTCAAAAAATAATAGTTCTTTTGCAAAAATAAGTAAACAAATATATTAACAGATATATGCATGCATCTGTTTTCTCTGATTCTTTAATAAAACTTCATAGGAGTCATGTTTTTGATCACTCTTGTTCTGGCTGCATCTTTCAGAGCTGTCTGTCAAGCGCCACTTTACCTGAATCAGAAGCTTCCAAGAAGCAGAGCTCTAAAAATCCTTGGCACATACTACCACCTCCACTCAAGGGTGTGATTACAGCAGTGAAAAACAAAGGCACATATTTCCAAATAAACAAGTCTTATCATAGTTCAAGGGTTATCCACATTTTTGACTACTATCTCCACTCCCCTAGCCACTGTGTCTCACACTGTGTGATCATTGCATTCCTTCCTCTGCAGGCTCTGGCTCACCCTTTACCCTCCCCTTCCCTCCTTACTCAATTTCTCAGACCTGTTATAACATGCTTAACTACCTCACTTCAGCTCAACTCCAAATACATATCCAACTGACTTACACCTAGCTTCCCCTCACTACCACGTATACTACTCACTCAGTCTCCCCTCTTACTCCTATATCTTCCCCTTCCATCCCATTAGCTCTTCTAGCTTGTTACACCTTCATTTGGAGCATCTGCTTTATATCTGCTTGAGTTTAGTGCAATATTTGTATATAAGATTTAGGTTTATGAGTTTAGAACAATATCCATTTCAGCTTAGTACTATCTTTATGTACATCCTACCTTAATTCCTAGCATCTGGCTAGATATTGGTATATCTGTTCATTATTATGTTTCATATTATATGTATATATAATATTTGCTACAGTCTGTATTTGCTACTGTATGTATATTCAGTTGTTCTTCATGTACTTTGCTGCTCATTTATTGTTCTGTGGAGCTTTTCTACCCGGGCCTCCGCTGAAATAGGACCTGTGTCCAGTTGGAATTTCCCAGTAAACAAATGTAAATAAATGAAATAAATAACAAAATTAAAATACATGCTACTTTGCAGACATAAGAACCGCAGTATCGGACCTCAGCATCTACTGCATCTGACTACTGCAGATGATCAAAAAATCTATTTGTTGCACATAATGTGAAAAGTTTGCTATGTTCTTTTAAGCTTGAGAGTTTGACTAGTTCTGTATTTAAAAATATATTGCTCGCTAGTAATGAAGAAATACAAATAGTCTTAAGAATTAATTTTTATTTTACCGATTTTTCAAGTTGCTACCCTTTTCCTCTTACTGTTCCTTGGTACTGATGGTTTTTATATGAGATTTACATGTTTTTTTTTTACATTAGGAGGCAGAGGAAATAGCATTTGATTTTATTAGTGTTTATAATCAAATTTAAATATCTGTTATTATGGGACAACAGAATATCAAAAAGTAAATATCTAAAGTATACAGAAGATCATTGAAACAAATACCACTCTATTTTAAACAATATCTTTGGTTGGAGGTCAGCTATCAATTTTAAGTAATATTTTTGGTCGGGGCACAATAAACGGCACCCAAAATGGCTCTGCCTGTATACTCCATTCTCAAAATATAGTGTTTATGAGGTTTCACAAACATGCAGAAAGCAGAAAAAAATCTTCAAACAAACCTTTTCCCCTCTGATGTATTTCTCGACCTATTCAAGGCCTTTGATATTGTATTACATGATCTTCTACTCTCTGCTCTCTCCAACCTTTCCTTCTCCACACCAGCCACCAACTGTTTCCACAGCTATCTACACAGTCGCCATCAGTCAGTTGTTTGGGACAATGATCTATCCCCTTACCTCCCAGTTACTCTCGGGGTTCCCCAAGGCTCCATCCGTGGCCTCCTGCTCTACTCCCTATTCACCAATGACCTGCACACCTCCACCAAACATGCCTCCCTCATACAGTACGCAGATGACTCCACTCTCATCTGCTCAGCCCCAACTCTAACAAAACTCCAACAGATTACACAAGAATCTTTTCCTTCTGTCAAACTCTGGCTATTCAATGCCCAACTCCTCCTCAATCCAAATAAGACCAAACTTCTCATCTTCCAACCCTCAAAATCTACCCCAAACACCCCCCACTTCAACATACAAGCCAAAGACAACACCTTCATTTCACCAAAAGCCCGCACTAAACTACTTGGTGTACAGATTGACAAGAAACTCAAATTTGACACACACATAGCACTCACAATAAAAAATGTCCACAAAAAATTGTGTGCCTTATATAGAAACCGCCAATACCTCACCAAACCAGCTAGAATCTCTACCACAACCTCCCAACTAACCTCAACCTTACTCTATGAATCACCCATCCTTACAAATCTTAGACAGTCAGACCTAAAGAAACTCGAAGCTTGCTACAATAAAATCACAAAATTTGCCACTGGGGACTCCCACCGCAGTCACCACTGTGTCTCCCTTACAGGCCTAGACTGGCTCGAGCTCTCACAACTCCTACACCTAACCCAACTTACCTTTGCTCATAAACTTGTAAACCACCTCTTAGAATTCCGTCACTTCACACACTTCTCCAACCTTACCACTCCTCCAGACCCCTTCACTCCTACAACAAAACTCTACTCCAAGTACCAAAACCAACAACTCTGTGGGGGAAGTTCTATTTTCCTGCTCCATTTCCAAAATCTGGAACTCCCTTCCCACTACCATAACTACCCTCCCTTCCTGCAGTCTCTTCAAGACTGCACTTAAAACACACCTAAAATCTCACTGGCTTTGTCCTTGTCCAAACCCCGACTAACCCCCCCCCCCACCTCTCTCTGTCTCTTTCTCCCTTCATTATTGGTTAGAGTTACTCCTCTACCACTACTTAATCTGCCAATTTTATTTTTAGCTATCGATAGGCTATTAATATTCTTATCCTCAAACTGATAGACAATTGCAGTACGATGAATTACCTCTTGTTCTCTATGTGTGTAATTAGAGCTTACTACTTAAATGTTAACACCTGACATGTGATATTGTACTCTGGTATTTTTTTTTTTTTACACTTTTTTGTCTGTAGCTTTTCTATAAGTGTGGAGTTTTTCTCCACTGAAATGTGAGATTGTACTCTTGTATATTTTTGTAACACTTGTTTGTCTGCATCTGTTCCATAAATGTGGAGCTTTTCTCTCCAGGCCTCCACTAAAAATGGACATATATCCAGTCGGACTTTCCCGGTCAACAAATGTAAAATAAAATACAATTCAATAAAATATAAGTAGCCTGACTTCAAAGACACCATTTACCTCAGTAATTCACATTTTACTAGCCAATGAAATGCAAAAACATTGCTTTGGAACACTTGTTGACAGGTCTATGTCACTTTAGCTATTGACAAAATGAAAAGTGACAACCTGTACTGTCTTTTTATTATAATATAGCACTTTTAGTAGTTAAAGCCATAGCCATAGATGGTGCTTGAGTGTTAGATGAATTGATGTTAAGTTAATGTTTGCTAAAGGGAAATGACTGAACATTATATGTAGTTAAAGAAATATTTATATAATTTATCATGCCGCACTACTTCACACCTCTGCAGAAGTGTGGTTAATCACTTTGCTGTAAGTATATTTGGAACAGTTTACAATGCTATGAGTGATAGCATATAATTAGGCTGCATATTTATACATTTATTTACATAATACAGTACCATCGCTAGAGTTTGCAACAAACTAATTATTATGTGTCTAGTCTGATTTGTTTCAGAAGTTTGTTCTACTGTTTAAATTTTCAAGACGTTCTAGGACATAGTTCATTTTCTGGATGCATTTTCCAAGTTCTGAAGCCTTTAATTTTAAATGATTCATGTAATAACTTCCAGTTCATTTGTAAGATACTGAGCAAAATATGCTAAATAGAAATTTAAATGAGTCCTTCTCAGGTTAAAGAATGTCACTACTATGCTTCTTATTTTATGCTATAAATATTAGTCTGACTTCAATTTGCTTTATGTTTTTAAGGTTTTATTTTTTATTTAATTGAAGACAAATTCCTAGTTCTATTAGCCATGGTTCATCTTGAACTAACATTGAGCACATTTTTTCTAAAATATATATCTACATATAAATAATTTGATAGATAGAGCAGATTAATTAAATCCTTCTTGGATGCCTCCTTTAAGCTATACAGGGTTACATGGAGATGCAGTCTATCTTAACAAGTGGAGACACTGATCCTTTGGAAGATACAAGGACATAGTCTCTCACACATCTAAAACATAATCACTTATCTAAGCAAAATACATATCTTTGGGACGTGGAAGGAAAATGACATTCTCAACAAAAAATTCAACACAGATGCACCGAGGATCTGCAAACTCCAAACAAATGACACTGCAGTTAGGAACCAAACTGTAGAATCAACAACTGTGAGCAGCAATGTTAACTGCTATGCCACTTTGTTCCTCTAGAGAAGATATGGCCAATAGATTTTGAATAGTTTATCATATTATTTTCAGGTGAACAAATTATAAATTAGTTAAAATCAATAAGGAAACGTAAAACAAATTAGTATTAAATACAAACATTATGGATTTGCAATAGCTGCCAGATTAAGGGAATCTGGATACTATGTAAAAAGTGATGTATCACTTTTTTTTTTTTGTCAGACTGAGTGATTATGCTGCATTCTGGATACTCTGTAATAGTAAAATCTACTGCAGACTGCAGAAAGCGTGTCAACCCACTGCAGAATTGTTTCTCCTCTCTAGTGCATCATCAGAAGGTGTGGCTGGATGACACAAAATCAGGAAGTACTTGACAGTTGTTCTGCATACATTAGACAGACACACACACTAGTTTATTAAACTTAATAAATATAAGTCCATTTAAGTACCTAAACCATAAGCTACACATTTTGAAATATAAAGCCCACTTTACAAGAAGAGAGCATAAACATAACAAAATTAAATGGTAAAAAAAAATAGCTTTGCACTTGATCTTTAAGTAGAACAGAGGACATCTATATGCCACATCACACTCACTGATATGGCACCTGCACTGAACAGAAAAGAACATTTTGTTTTTTAGCATTACTGATGGATGACTCGCTTCATCCCACCTCCACTATCCAATGTAGTACCTTTATACTGGCATACAGCTCCTACCATGTAACTTAATCTGACAATCTATTTTCTAGGGCAGAACCTGTAAATATCCTTTGGTAACCACAACATGCTAATGCTTTCCTCATAATGTTCCAACTTTAATTTTAGTATTGCTTCCGGAATGTCATATCTTGGTGCCACTCTCGATGCCCTAGTCATGCTGCTCTGTCTCAAGCTGTAACCAATAATGAATTTCATCCTTCTTAATTCAAGGGAATATATACTGCGCTCCCCTCTCAGATCTATCATGTAATTTGTGCTACTATCTGATAAGGCATGACTCTATCTAAAGAGGCCACTTATACTCCATTTCATAGAGTTGAGCTTAAGGACTTGATAGTTTTGAATGCTCCAAAATTTAGCAATGTCATAAGTGTCTACAACATTAACTCACCCCCTTTCTGCCATGCAATCTGTCTGAATACATGCATTAACTTCATAACAGCATAAGCCTCCACCAACATTTCGGTTGTATAGAGTTGTGTTGGTTTATGAATGAGAACACTATGCTACTAAAAGGGTTATTTCATTTGCAGGCAATATTTTAATCAAGTTCTCTACACAGTAGATTTAGTTTATTTCTTTTTCCCATTTTTAATTAGTTCATTGATAAGAGTAATAGTAATACCTGAAGATTTTTTGTGCCATGTTTGTAGAGAGGGAATATTTTTTGTCTAGTAATATTTTCATTTTTGCCATATTTCTAAGAATACTGTAGGTTTGGAGTAAATGCATGAATTATTTTCATGTCCTTTCTATGCTGGCCATTAGTTGCTTAGTTTCAGGTGTGTCAATATAAAGTGCAAGATTTGCTTTGACTTTTTTTCTTAGCAAAGCCTGTAAGTTAATTACTGTTACAAATGTGTTCCTAAAACATTTGGAAGCATCATCTAAAGGCCATTATTGTATTGGGGTTCTGCTGCGTATTTCTAGGATACTGATAAGTGAAGTCTGCAGAATTTTTGTGTGTGCGTGCGTGTGTGTGTGTGTGTGTGTGTGTGTGTATGTGTGTGTGTACATGTGTATGTGTGGGTGTATATGTGTGTGTGTGTTTGTGTTGTCAAATTACATATGTAGGCACTTGAGGTCACTTAGAGAGTTAGGCAGATGGTCATGATGTGGTTGGTGTTTTTCATAAATATCTAGTCCAGTGTGGATTCCATGTCAGATATTTTGCCTCTATTAGCTGGACTGTTAGTTAGTTGTGTGAACCCAGATAGGTTTAAGTTTGCTTTTTAATGAGTGAGTTAATGTTGTGATTGAGAACAGAGCAAGGTGATATTGATGTGAGTGACTTTTATCCTGGAGAGTACTTCTTTTAGATCGTCTCTATTTCATCCTGGTTGATTGGGGGAATATCAACAGCAGCTATGCAAAGCTCTGTGTAGGAGCTAACAGTTAGTTACTATTTTGTCTACATTATTAAAGAAATGAAGTAACATTTGGGAGTAGGTTAAGTGTAAGTTATTTTAATATCTTAGTTAGACATCTCCAGCTCTTTTTCAATCTCTGTTTGCCCTGACAATATAATATACTGTTGGCAGCATTACTTCATTTTGTATGGAGGATTTTAACCAAATCTCTGAGCCAGGTAAAATATCAGGGGAATAATAGTTTATCCAGATGTTTTACTGGGGCAGACCCACTCCCATTGTCTAGCAGCTGTGATCTAGTAGGATCAGTTAATAACATAATCTCTGGGGGAGGCTTCCTCTATAAATGACTGAGACATAGTCATCATGTTAATTGCAATTACTGAGAACATAAGGCATCTGGAAACAATCTGTGTACAATGAAGTAAACATTTCTGTAGGGAGGAACCCCATCTCTGTCTCACTTGTAAAGGAAAAGCTTATCACCGTCCCTTACTTATATTTATTTACTTCATATTTGCAAAACAGTGGTGAAAGGAAAACATTACTTATATTTATTTACTTCATACTGGCAAAAGAGTGGTGAAAGGAAAAAAACCTAATACAGTGTACAGTGATACTGCTCAAACAGTGGTCCTACAATGTCTGTACCAAATTATATGATCTGACCAGTTGTGCTTTCGAAGCTACTACATGAATGAATATACAACTGATCACTGTTGCTGAAGCTCTGGAGAAGACAGTGATCTCACATTTGCTTTCATGGATACTAACTTGGAAAAGGCAGTAGTTGCAAGGGCCCTGGTTATCTAAGGTGGGTGGAGATTTGACTTTATATTCCTGACATTCGAGCAGAACCAATGGAATCATTAAGCTAGAAAGGAGAATGATGAGTTTTCTTTTGAAAACAAAAATGTATGTCTATGATGTACACATTAACCTTTGCATAGTCTGAGAGGTTCAGCACATCGCTGGAGAAAGTCTTCAAGGCTACCTGTAATGGGCAAAGGATGTTTCATAGAAGAGATATCTTCCACTTAATGTTGTAAGATGAGAAAAAGGAAGACAGAGTATATGCTGCATTTGGCATACCATATAACTGGGAAAAGCCAAAAGAAAAACAACAACAACATCTCTCCTTTCCACTGAATGAGGAATAAATGCAAATTCCCACATTTGAAACCATTTATTGCATATCTTCTCTTATGTGGTCAATTTTATTTTCCCTTTATACTGTAGAGTATTTTCATAGTTACATTATAAAATGTTTTAGACACCATCTTCACAGTCTCTCTCTCTCTGTGCATCTATCAGTATACATTTATCTGTCTACTATCCATGTGTGTGTGTGTGTGTGTGTGTGTGTGTGTTTGTGTGTGTGTGTGTGTGTGTGTGTGTGTGTGTGTGTGTGTGTGTGTGTGTATATATATATTTATATATATATATATATATATATATATATATATATATATATATATATATATATATATATATATAAAATGTTATAACATCAAAATGTAAATGTTGGCACCAGTCTGTGAGTATGCCCAGAGGTTACTCCACAGAACATGCTGTCCCACTGCTATATCAATATGCAAGCTCTAAGATTTCACAATCCCAGGAAGGGGGTTTATTCTCTATCCCTAGGGATCATCCCTTATCGCACAACTGTTAGCCATATATAGTGAAAACCATAAACTGTCTGCTTAGCCATGATCGGAAAATCTAATGGTAACTCTCTCTCTCTCTGGTTTAATAAAGGTTTACTTTATGGGATAGTAACATTTACATTGCATGATTCACAACCTGTTTTGCATAGGGCATGTACTAAGATGAACTTTTTCAGTGAAGAAAATGATCAATGAAGGAAAGTCATCAAAAAAAGTGAAAAATATCTAAAAACTGTAACAGCAGAATTTTCAGAAGTAAAAGGCACAGTGAAGTCATTACTACCTTATAACACAACAGCAAGTATGGGACTGATAAAAAGTTTCCATGCAACTGAGAGCACAGCCCCAGCCTAAAAATGACACCGAATGGGGATAAAATTTTAAACTAACTCAGTAGACACTGCAATAAAATATTCAGTGCCCGGTAATATGAATGGCAGCAATATAAAATAGTACATAATGGTTAATGGCTGTGTTCTTTTTATTGTTTTGTGTTTAGACCCAAAAATACTTAGCAAGACATATAAAATTACCAATGAAAAGAGATTGCATGTTGCAAAGAACAAAAACCTTTTATTGAAACAACATATGGCGTAAGACATTTTTAGAAGATAAAATATACGGATTGCCACATGTTTATTGTAATATATAATGTAATTATAAAGTTGGAGAGAATCTAAACTAGTTAGTTCCTAATCTTTCTAAACATGAACTAGTGTTAGAACTCATTTGGGCAGCCATCAATGGGTTTTTCTGAAGCATTAAAAAAAAAACTTTTCATGTGCAAATATGAGTTTCTGATATGGATATGCATGCAGAATAACAATGAACACCAAGTGAGAAAGGAATGTCTCTTGAGTGTGGCAAAATTATCAGAAAGACTGTTGATTGAAGTAACTGGAAACTGTTAAACACCTTTAGGATCAGATCAGAAATTAGTGAAGATCATAAATGGTTTGTGATGGTTTTCTGTCACAAAACTAGTAACAGCCACATCTTATAAATCACATTTGTCTTAATCTGCATTAGTTGTCAGTCTGGTTGTTTGTTTTCTTTTTATTTAGCAGGGCTTATTGTTCTTGTTTCAAAAGTAGTGCTTGGTTGATTTACCCTTAATTAAATACAAATTTGAATTAGAATAATAACCAGCTGCTATCTCACCACAAACAGTAGAAAATAATTTGTAAAATGTTACTGCATAATTAGGCCTGATGCACATAAAAGCAAATGCTCTATGGACTCAAGCAAAATGTCTCACAGAAAGATTAATAAGTACTTTCAAAAAGTACTCAGGGTAGACAACAACAGGCATATACATCAGAAACAGTATGTGCAAATATATTACGAGTACAGAGAGCCAAACCACATGTTATTGATTACATGGCAGGCACCATCCCTGTCATTATCCAGTCCATGTTTTCTGCCAAAATAATGTACTTTCACTTGTCTCAGCTTATTAAAGACACTGCAGTTAGAAAACTGGACACAAAAATTGATGATAAGATATAGAATTCTGCGTCCAAACAGTCACACAAATAAACAAGCACACTCATAAACACATATAAATATGGATATATGTATGGATCAGTGTCAGTCTGTTGATTCTTGAGTGACAATGAGAGCAGTGTAGGGTTTCTTTTTGAATATAGGTTTGATTAAATGAATGTTTGGCTGAGTTTGTGCAGTGCTGAAAGAAGAACTTCAGTGGAGGAAGACAAGAGTTGTGCTTCTGATTTGATTCCAGTACAGGTGAGCAAGTTAAAATTCCTTTGGCAGAAGTAGTATAAAGGAAAAAAATCAAGGAAAATAACCTCTCTTTCCAATAGGAAATCACCACTGCTGCAATTTCTAAGTGTGTGCTGGCAATGATTCACTTTTAGGAGAATATTTCTCTCTTTTCTACAAGCTGGGGCAGCTGCGATTTTTTTATATAAGTTTGAGGTCCCACTGCAAAAAAATACTTTACATGCTGCCATTATGTGTCTTAGGCATTTTTTCCCAATTTCTCATGCTCAGCAATGTGGAAAACAATGTTTCATAGTGGAATCTTTTGATTCTAATGCTATAGGTTTCATACATACTGAAAGCATTGTCACTGAGGGTGCAAGTCTGTGAGTGTTTGTTCATTTGGATTATAGTTAGGTCTGGGGTTGTGGATAGATTTTGTATTGTGAATGTGTGGTATTTGTGCTTCTGAGTGCTGGATGCAGTAATGGTAATACTATAAAGGTTTCTATAAGTTAAGGTGTAGGTTTATCCAATACCCTTTACATGATGGCCAATGTATTCATATTTATTGACATTGATTTCTTAACTGAACTTTAGAAAATTAAATACACCATAAGATTGCACCTCTTCATCTTGTATTCTTAATATTTTGATATCAGTCTGGCAAGGCATTATTGATCATGACTTCAGTAATTGATATACAGTCATACAGGCCGTATTTACTTTTACATACTTTCATATAGTCATTATTTGTATTTAACCATTATCTAACCAGTCTGCTCTATCTGTAATGCTTGGGATACAAGTATTCTCAGTCTTTTGTACTGCTTGTGTTGGTATACTGAATGTATGTATTTTAGTTAACCACACCTTGAAAAATAAACTGTTGGTATTTAAACACATCACTCTTAATGCCTTTTGTTTTATTTCCTTGTGAAATGTTTCAGATTAACACGTGGCCAGTAACTGTTGCTCTCTAAGTCAGATCAAAAGTTCTGATGGAAAACAGTGTGCTTACTCAGGTTAAGTTGCTTGTTAGAATCTATTGTTTTATATCTATTATCTTTTGAAATTTCTCAGACCTTTCTAATTCCACACTGATAGTCTTCAATGATGGTTCACCATAAAAGATGGTCTCATATTTTATAATAGAACATTTGACGTATCTTATTGGATAAGATCTTATGCAAATCTAACTGAAAGAATATTTATTAGTCAAGTAGGTGAAACGTTGTAAACCTAGGGTTAACCTCAGGAGTTCCATCAGAATTTGATTAGTAGCATCAACACTGACAAAAAGTAATTCCCTGCGATTCATGAAGCTCGGCGCAAGGCCGGCGTAAGGCTTGCACTGGCCGTGCGGCATATATATGGAGTAATTGCGCCATATGCATATTAATGAAGGCACGCAGCCACGTGCATAGGAAACGTGTGCGAGTGCAAGGGGCGTATCGAAGTTGCGCAGGGAGGCGTGTCAATGTCGGCTGTCGAGGAGCAACCTAAACTGCTGAATATTATATTCCGCCAGCAATAGTAATCGTACCTATCAGTGTCCGTGGATACTGAAATGTATGCAAAGCATAGTCCCTGCGAACAGAAAATGAAGAATCAAACACAAATGCACGGTAGGGAATAACGGGTCCCTACCCATGAACAAATGACATGAAAACCGTGTGCCCATAGTCCAACGTAGTGTTGATAGCTATACCATGTGGAAGTGAAATGTATATATGTTAGCGCGTCGCCAGTAGGTATGTTCAGTCCAACGGAGAGGGTCACCAGCCGACCCATAATGTGAGGGAGGGAACATAGCTGTGCAGATGTGTCCATAACAAAATACACAAGGAGAAATGTAGATATATGTAATGACCGTATGTCTGAATCATATCCCACAAGTCATGTAATAGTCACATACAAAAGGTATGTCCATATTTCACATACCAAATGTGATAGGAAATAGCATACGCATGTAAACGAAACAGAAGGAGAATATAAACAGCCATAACAATATGGACACATGTAGGCCGAAAGGAACAGTATGATCCATACCGTCGACCAAGATTACCACCTGTCCCACTTTGCGAGCGACAGTCCCTCTGTGGGCAGATGTGTCCTGACACAAACATGTAAAACTGGCAAATGTCCAGAGAATATAGGACATAATTCATCCGTAGACGTCATGCAATAGTTGCATTAAACATATTTCATTGGACGTATATTACATAAATGTCGTAACAAACAGAATAAGATACCGAAATGCTACAAGAATAAGCTTAGATATAGGCAAGAATTGTAAGTTCTATCTGCCGAACTGACCGTGGGTATGTGTCGGCCTGTAAAATATGCTGCGTTCACCGCAAATGTCACAGTAGGGTTGCCACCTTTTCAAATGGCCAAAGTGGGACATGTTTGGTACAGACATCAGATTTTACAGGCCGACACATACCCACGGCCAGTACAAAGGACAGAACGTAACTGTTTTGCCTACAGAAAAGTGGATTCTTGTAGCATTTTAGTTGCTTATTCTGTTTCTCATAACATTCAGGTATTTTAGATACAGAATAACTGTTTAATGCAAGTATCACATAAAATATAAGAAATAATGTTGTCCTAAAATCTCAGGACATTTGCCATGTTTACAATTACATGTCAGGACACAACTGCCTGAAGATGGACTGTCCCTCGCAAAGTGGGACAGGTGGTAACCCTATGTCACACTGTGGCCAATTGAAAAGGTGGAAACACAACCGTCGACTGTGGGGAGGCATTGTCCACAACAGTCGGACATGTTTAAGGAATAGCTTGGACATAGGAAAAGGTGCCATCCTACCAATGAGTACAACAGGCTGGCAAAATCCGGAAGACAGCTGTATAATCCGAACGTGTATGTAACACAGTCGAACGGGTAGTACCCGGATACATAAACCAAGTAATGAAAGTGAAGTATGGGCGTGTACCTATGTGCGTGAGGTATAGCATGTGGAAAGCAAACATGGCAGGGTAATCTACACAACCATAAAGGTACCCAACACATGTAGGGTAGTCAATGTGTAACTCTGGCCGTGTCATGGGCCAACAACCAAAGTAGTGCTCTATGGGGTGTGAGGAATTCGAGTGTGAGGGGTGGGTATTTAATGGTAAATTCCTCAAAGGCAATACTGTGTCGTATGCAGAAAAGGTGAACCGGAGGTGTACGAGGGGGCAGCGGGTGAAGTGGAAAGAAAGACAACCACATGTAGAAACAGCTGCAAGACAAGCAGACAGGCCATAGTGCAGAACACAATCCCACAAACATATGAATATGGAAATATGCGAGACAAATGTATAGATACGGCACCGTCACATACCCACAGATTGGTCCTGATGGAACTGGCCATAACAAACGCAACACACCTGGATGCATAATAGCCTACCCAGCATACCCTCCACAACACACAACCCACCACCATACCAGAACATCCACCAAATCCAGCCGTACTTGGTCCACTGGTTTGTTGCAGAAACAGCTACACACAGTGACCCTTACGCATAGGTAGTAGGTATTGTCACCCTAGGCAGTGTCAGGATTGCAAACCATGTATCCCCTGCATGTAAAACCCCCTGCACGTTTTTGTGAAGCCAGAAAAATCTTCGTTATCTAACTTGTTTTGGCCTAGTCCAATTTTTGGGATATCCCTCATGGGATGACCAAATTGTGTAAATAGTAGAATGGGTATGACAACATGATGTCCAATCCAGTAGATATCTGAACACAAGTCAGAACGTGCAGTAGAGGTCTATGACACTGTCCAGCCCTAAGTGGGCATGCATAACCTACCACCCAGGATAAAATACCTTCTCGTGACGCACGTGTCCAGACACAAATAGGAGGGAGAATATAATGCACACATTTGCAAAGTGGAAAACGGCATGAGGGTGAGGAAGACACTGATGTAAACAGGTCAACCCTGATCAAGTGTGAGGGACACTGACTGTGTGCAGTCGAGACTGACCATACCTGTCAACCTGTGTGAGCAGGATATCTGGACAGAGCCGTGAATATAAGTGAGACAAAGGTCCAAAAACAGGGACAATCTGTAAAGATAGCTCTTAGAAACATAGACATTTGATAGAATAACAGTTTGCACATTGGCATTAATGTCTGTAGTATGAAGTCTGAAACCCAACTGTCTGTCAGCACGTTCTGACTGCAGTCTTTAATGCTGAGGTACTGCTGTGCCAGAACACAACAGCATATTACAGAGGTCCGTGCCATAACACTCAACTGTCCGGATATTCGCAGAATGACTAGGGTCACCACCTGTCCCACTTTGCAAGTAACAGTAGGCAGTTGTGTCCTGTGAAAAAAATCAGGACATAGCAAATGTCCTGAAAGTTTAGGACAAAGTTATTTCCTAATTTACTTTAATAGTCGCATAAAACAGTTATTTTATATATGAATCCTCTATATGTTATGTGAAGTAGCATAAGCAATTAAAATGTTACTAGAACAAGCTTTTATATGTACAAAAAAGGTTAAAGTTCTGTACTATGCATGGCTGTAAGTATGTTTTCTCCTGGAAAATCTGACATCTCTACAGAACATGTCCCACTTTGAGCAGTTGAAAAGGTGGCAACCCTAAGAATGACCACAGGTTTGCCCCATAATGTTGGTGTGTGCCTGCTACAATCTGCACCAGTGTGGCAAATAGGTGAGGATTCACGTCACTAAATAATGAGAAATATCCTGAGTATAAGACTCCACAACCTGCAGAAAAGTCATGCTAATGCAAATTCTAGCATTCTATCAATGTTCTAAGCTTGTAAGAGCAATTGTTAAAATGTGTCCATAATTGTCCCCCCATCGTGTAGGTTTTGTGCAGGTTCGGTGCGGTTGAGAGGTATGGTCCGTACATATTTAGAGGAACAGCCCTTCATACTTGTGTAATATACAACTGAATACCTGTAGTCACTTCATGTCCAAAATAATAATCCCCGTAAGACTGTATACAGGTAATAGTCAAATGTGAATGGGAACACCCCTCACCGTGGAGTATGGACTGTAACAACCCCACCCATAATATGTAATGCCAACAGAATAAGCTGCCGACAGGTGCCCAAACACCTGTATCTATAAACACAGGTAAAACTTCAAAATAGGGAGATAATCCCTGTCCATATGCTTCGTCTGACATTTGAACTCGGCCAGGGAAGTTCCATTCACCAGGTGGACAAGCCTAAACCCAGATCACTACATGAACACCCTGACAATCAAAGACCTGTATGTGGCTGGACTATATGCCTTGGTGTGCTGCATATCCTCGGAGTGATTAACAATGCAGCCGGAGTCCACAGCAGTAGGCAATAGTGAATGTGTAATATGTAGTACTGCCTTCTTCCCAGCAGGAAAATGGATGCCTGTGTTGTAGGTGAAGCAGTGAGGCGTATGTTGATGTAGCTAAGTACTATGGGTATGCATATCAATGAGGGAGAACGCCAATAGAATAGTGGTTCCGCCATCCGGCCAACGTGAATGCAGTCCCGGTTGACCTACGACCACTGCACAAATAACTTGAAAGTGTAATGAATGTGTTCGTGCTGTACACACATTTAAATATGTAAAGGTGAACATGTGTTTCACAGCAGTCCGTAAACTGGAATACAGATATGTAACTGTTACGGTCAGAATTATGAAAGTTCATGTAAGCACAATTATCTATGAAACATATATAACCCACAATAAGGATATGCAAGTGCACCTGCGTGTGTGTAATCCGCTCACAGAATAGAAAATGAATGGTGTTTTCCCCACGTTCTATGTACATGGCTCATACCTGTTAACCCCGTAAAGTATGAAACCGGACAAAGCCATGACAACAACTGGTACAAATAGGGACAATCCCCAGATATTGCCCTAACAAACATAGAAAGTGGATAGAATAACAGGTGTGTCACTAGCATGGATTCTCTGAAGGGTATGAAGTCGTAACCTGAAATGTTTGTCATTATTTACCAACATCAGTCTTTAATGATATGCCACTAACTTGCCAGATAGACACAAGGTTATGAAAAATGGACCAAAGATAAGAGGCAAACAGCTGTACATGCAGCGGAAATCTGTACAGTTGAAAGGTATAATATGGAGATATATATCCACATATATCCACAGGCATAATCCAAAGCAAATTATGAGATGAGGAATGTACAGACATATGTATATATGTACATATATATATTTATCTATACACACACGATACATGAATAGATATATACACAACAAACATATATCCCTGTACATATAACACATGTACATAAATAGGTCACGGTATAGCTATTATGGATAGACAGGCAGACATGCATGAAAGGAGAATACACCGATGCTTTCCAAACCATTGCCCGAAAAGTACCAGTGTGACAGGGCCTGCAAGTTCTACACATTAAACATGAATATAGGTGTCCTTTGCAGGACCCCAAAAATTGATCCTGTACAAAGTGCGAACCATCATTGATGCAAAAGAAGTCACACCTGCAACTACGATATAGGTGTACATGCAACAGTAGCAGGTGCAAGGGTAATAACACATGGGTCGATAGAATGTATGACGTACAACCTGATACCCACAGAGTGGGGAGTGCTCGGAAGTGTCCTCACACTTTATTATCGCTCACATTAAACATGTCTAATGGGTACTGTGGAGGGGTGTCAGGTATGGGAATCATGGGTATGCAGAAATGGGCCAAGGTATCGGTTGGCACAGATCTATTAGGTACGCCCCATGGGAGTGATCTATATACCTATGTGAGTATAGCACACACCTATATTCTCCAAAAAGGTGCAACCCATCTACTGGATATTGTGTAAACCACTGGGGGAAGACTTAGGGACCTATATCAGTGTCATGTAGGCGATTATCATGGATGGACATGCGTACGACCAAGATGGTAACCATACCTGCCAAAATGTCAGAATAAGACAGCTGGACTAAGACATAGTACATGACAGACAAATAGGGAGTATATTAAATATACCCCAGACAAAGTCAGAATGTTGATAGAATAATTGTGTAGTCAGGAATATGAATGTTATGAGAGTTAGTAATCATGAAATAGAAATGTCAGTCATGATTACCTAACCGCACAGTCCGTCATGCCTTGCCAGCAATCTACCAGAAAGGCACATTATCATGACAAATGTAACAGAATCATAGGTCAAACCCCGGGGTGTATACCCATAATGTGTACAGGTGAGAGGTATGAAGGTAACCCGTCCTAATTAAATGTACAGAACTAGTGATACTAGGTGGACAGGTGAGAAGAAAGACGTCAGGACACATGACAAAACATGTACAAGTCAAAAGCATGTATTTCCACAAATGTGAATGATAACGTATGGCCTGTGAAAGTCAATGTGGAAGGTTAATAGACTCAAAAGACATGTGTCCCTCAGGGTGTCATGCAGTGTCACCGATACAGTGTCCAGTCCCCCATACTAGTACGTGAGCTCTGCCACTGACAGAAAGCGCAAATACACATAAGGTACATGATAGAATAATTAGTGTGGATAAGCACCTGTTGGCCTGTGTGAGGAATATAACCCTGTGGGTGGGTGTGTCCTGCAATAGGAATGTAATGGCAACTGACCTGTGATGGCGCCATGTATTGTGTGTATTGGTGTAAGAAAATTGATTTCCAGTATCAGAAACATACCTCGCAACTGTACGAATGTGCAGATGTATGCCTCATATGTGTGGTGTGTTCCTCTTACAATCTGTACCTGTCTGCCAAATACCGGAGAACTGACGTCATTAAATAATGATAAACATATGAGTTTAAGACCCCAAATCCCTCAGAAAGGTCATACTAATGCAAAACCTATAATACTGTCAACGATCTACGTTTGTAAGAGCAATATGTAGAATCTACCCCTATTTGTCCCCCCATCATGTTAGGCTTTGTACAGATGTTTTGCACTAGGAGGTTGATAGGTATGATCAGAAACAGTTACATGTCTGAGGAAACAGCATTATCGACCGCAAGATAACTCTTTGGGAAAAAACATGTATCCATGAATTACCATATAGGTGGCAGTACACTAAACACAGAAAGTGTGATAAGAGACGTAGGGACACAGGTGGACAGTGGTCTCATCTTCGATAACCACATCGCCACAACAGTCAGGAAATCCTTCTATGTGGCACACCTCATCATGAAGGGCTTTTCATCCAGAAAAAAGGAGGTCATTGTTCCACTGTACTCATCCCTCATTAGACCCATTATAGAATACAATGCCCCATTTGGTATGTACCTCTCAAGACATCTGCAACAACTGGAAAGGCCTCAGAAATACCTCACTAAAAGAATCACAGGCCTAAAGCAGATGCTCTATGCTGACCGCATTAAAAAACTCCAGCTATACTCTGTCGCATATCGTCTACTCAGAGGCGATCTCTGCTTAACATACAAGGCCATGTCAAACCCAGAGCTGTTGGACATGCTACACTTATAGAAATCCCTCAGAGCTAAACGCTCCAGGGATCTAAACCTTGTCATCACAATAAACAAAACATGCTGGAGGGATAGGTTCCTGACCCAGAGACTCCCCAGACTCTGGAATAGATTGCCCATACATGTCAAGCAGAGTGCCTCTTTGGACCTCTTCAAGATGAACCTTGACGATTAGATGGGAGAAAGGAAATTCACCCCAGGGATCACGTCAGTCGCCCTGCTAGACAGGGGTCCAGGAAAGTAAATAATGTGGGAAGAAATAGCCAGGGAATTGTTATGGCTAGGCTTGTATAGGCCCTAGGGCTGATAGCCTAGTACCAACCTATGAACCTATGAAAAGCGCTGCAGTAGGAAGGTCAGTATTGGCCGCAGGTATGTGCTGACATGTCAAATGACACAGCAGTCTACATGAAGTACCTATAGGGCATCACCTTTACCAATGATGACAGTGAGACATACCCACAGCCATGCATACACCACAAATAGACATAGCACACAGCAAAGCCGAGGCCATGATACACGAAGCCTCCGGTGCATATGGATTGAGTGAGAGTACAGCAAGGAAAGATGACTGCCAGGCTATTCAGCACACACCCGTAGGGGCGTGCAAGACTGCCCGTAACACGAACATTGCACGGAAAATGTTGGGATTTGCAACATACCCCATTTGTATGTGTAAGCTATGCAAATGATGTAATTACGTGATACATGAAACAGTAAGCTGTCCGTGCAAGAGCAGATTTATGTGCAGAAATGTACCCGGATGTTATGCGAGTAATGTTTTGCACATTGCTAAATGGAGCAATGACAGCTGCAAATACAGAATGAATAAAGTCGAAGAAGCATGCCAATGTCCAAGTCCAAGGCCAGTGGCGGCTTTGTCCATTGGATATCAATAAACCAGTAGTTGTCTTCCCCCGATCCCTGGTGTGGAAGCATAGCGCAGCGCCACGAGAACGTGCTGCGCTTCAAAACAAGACTTATGGATAATATACATACAAAATGTAGGTTTAGTTAGATGTTAGTATGCCATGCAGATGAATGGCAAGCTGGAGACAACATGGCTACTGCGTACTGGTACTTATGTGTGGAAGCGCTCTGTCAGAGATGTAACGAAGCATTTGTAGGCAATGTGAGGCAAGTGAGGCTGAGGATAGTGAATCACAACATGTCATGCCATATGGGCCAAGCCTCTACAGTGTAGTGTAGGTTAAGGAGACTATTAGAGTAGAAGACAGGTGACAACATGAGTGTGTATGTATAAAACACTGTAACCTCACCGGGGCAGTGTCACATGTGTGCTGTCACTACTCAGTGGAAGAGGCGTGTCATGAGCTATCCTAGGGAACGTCAGTAGACTGACGGCGTATGCCATGGATACCACCGATGTGACCTGCAAACCTGCCCACAGTGTGTCTGTGCCCGTGTGCGCCAGTAAGCCTGAGTAAGCATGTGTGCGCGCGTGTTAGCCCATGTGCGCGTGTGGAGTGTGGAAGAACGAGTAAGCTAGTGTACCAATGGTGAAGCCCATGTAATGTCGTGTATATGTTTGTAAGCATGTATACATGTGTACTACACACATCACACACGTACTACACACACAGACACACATGCTGCCAATACTACACACATCAGTGAAATGGCACATGGATGGAGAATACATCATCAGAAGTAACAGTGCTGTAAACTATGCTACAGTGATGGTCATAGCTGCAATACATCATGCCTGCTGATATACACCTGGAAGTAACACACTGTGTGTTAACAGCATGCTAACATCAATACAGTGGAATAAAGCCACTGTGTGCAGCAGCACCAGGTTAGTCATATCCTGCATCAATGTTACACATCACAGGTGGTGGCACAGGTGACATCATATGCACAGGGTGTGGTGTTAACATTTCCAGAGCTGTCATTGAGCCATCCAATTTACATGTAGGTGTGTGTGTGTGAGGGACAACTGTTATTGCATGGCCCAATGGTGGCGCAATGGGTGTGTGTATGTGATAGCCATAGCTGTTCGTGGTAAGTGTGTGTGTCTGCATATACACAGGTACAGCATGTGTCAGCCATATAGAGGAGGTTGTGGGACAGTCACAGACCGTACCTGCCAGACTGTAGAGATCCCCATTACTGGCCATGGACACCCCCCCATGCATCCAACACAACCCAGTCCTGCACCTGTCAATGTCTACACATACAGTCCTGGGATCTGTACCACAACCTGTGGATAAACGTGAGTCTGTAATGTTAACCTGAGGTGCATAGAATTGACTGTTACTACAGACAGATATGAGCCATACTCACACTCCAATGTAATAACCACTGCTGACTGTTGCTGAGATCTGCATACGACCAGTCAAAGGTACTGCACTAACATTGTTTCCAATGCCCGTGTAATACCCAGCAACACAATAACCGGTCACTACACATGTATAACCCACGATCACTACAGCACACAGTATGAGCACTATCACAGAGCTATAGCAGATGAACATAAATCCAAGGTGCTCACGTACAGACAATGCAGCACATTCAAGAGTGATAATCCCAACATACATATCTATATACAATATACATTTTATATATATATATCTATATATATATATATATATATATATATATAGATAGATAGATAGATATAGCTATATATATATATATATATATATATATATCTATATATATATATATATATATATATATATATATATATATATATATATATATATATATATATATATATAGATATAGATATATATCTATATCTATCTATCTATATATATATATATATATATATATATATATATATATGTATATATATCTATATATATATAGATATATATAGATATATATATATGTACATAGATACATACACACACACACACACACACACACACACACACACACACACACACACGTGGCAGGGTTGGGAGCAGAACATAAATGTAAGCACTGTACTACACGACAGCATTACGCAGTTACAAAATGCGCTACCGTGATCAGTGGATCACATGATTCACACAGGCACACGTCTAGCCTGCAGACAGCAGCATCAAAGGCAAAGACGCCGGACGGATGTTATGGAGAGTGAACACTGTAAAAGCAATGTACTGTTGTCATGCAGCTGCAAACACACACACACACACACACACACACACTTGGCAGGCCTGGGAGTCGAACATACACCTAACTACCCTAACACACTACAGCATGATGCATTTACGGAACGCGCTACAGAGATTACTAAGCACAGCAGTCCCAGAGGCAGACATCTAGGTGTGTGTCATCATCCGCAAAGGCAAAGACGTTGGTAGGAAACTGCTGTGGTGTGCGGCGTCTAAAAGCAAGACTGAGTCCCCAGGCGGACGGGAGCATGCGTGCAAACACACACACATACACACACACTTGGCAGGGCTGGGAATCGAACATACCCCTAACTACCCTAACACACTACAGCATGACGCATTTACAGAATGCGCTACCGAGATTACTAAGCACAGCAGTCCCAGAGGCAGACATCTAGGTGCGTGTCATCATCCGCAAAGGCAAAGACATTGGTAGGAAACTGCTGTGGTTTGAGGCGTCTAAAAGCAAGACTGAGTCCCCAGGTGGACGGGAGCATGCACACACACACACACACACACATACACACACACACACACACACTTGGCAGGGCTGGGAGTCGAACATACACCTAACTACCCTAACACACTACAGCATGACGCATTTACAGAACGCGCTACCGAGATTACTAAACACAGCCGTCCCAGAGGCATACTTTTAGGCATGTGTCATCATCCGCACTGACAAGGACGACAACAGGGATTGTATAGAGAGTGATCAGTATGAAAGCATACAGACATATTACTGTTCCACGGTACACATAGACAAACACACGGCATTGGTGTGATCGTGGCAATGTAAGATGTACGTTGCACCATGACAACATGACATAGTCACGGGACGCCCCACAGACAGTACACCCTTCAAGATAGTCGACCAATGTGTACTCAGTAGGCATCCATCGTGACGTTGAAAATGGACATCTGTTGACTGGATGACCACCATGGCTATACAGGATGTCAACGGCCATGCACAGAGGGACATCACCGACACAAGGTGTCACTGGGCATGGCCACATGCTTAGTAATACACGTCCGTTCAGACTGTACTGTGTGTCGATCTACACAACGGCGTAGTGGGCATGCTCACACACTTAGCAGTTGCAAAGGGCCGTCTTGCATGCAGATGGAGTCCCAACTTGCAAGGGCTCAGTTGGGACTGTCATGTGTGTCCATCTACACAACAGCGTACTGGGAATGCTCACACACTTAGCAGTTGCAAAGGGCCGTCTTGCATGCAGATGGAGTCTAGACATGGAAGGGCACAGTAAGGCATAACTGTCCCCATGCACAGAGCGGTCACACACATGCAGTGACCAGTACACACTCAGCTACCATCACAGCTGTCACAGGTGCAGATCCCAGATGTACACACTGCAGTCTACACTGTAGCCCTTGAGACATCACCATGTCATTGCTGCAGCAATACACAGCCATACATTACCACAACACTGTGTGACACATGACCAGTGGACTGTACAGATGTCTACAGCAACTGTGCAAGGTAAACATGTACTGACAGGGTTCCAACAGGTGTTATGCATTGCAAGTATACCACTATACATGACCAGGTCAGCTCAAGACATACCAGGGCCCCCAGGTGTTACACAGCTGTGACACATGAGTGTTGCTGTACACCAACGGACATGCATGTTTGGATATGTCAAACATGTGATTCTAGTGGATGTGTGCATGGACCACACACAACACATATGTACATAGCTAAGTCTTTGCTGTCCCCCATGCAGAACAATGGCCTAAGCAATCATACGCACGCAAATGGAAGGTGGGTCCATGTCTGTTGAATGCTCACAGTACAGGAGGTAGCAATGTCGACGGAGGACACATTCCCCTGTAGTAGTCACCCATGACACCCATGATATCATACCACAGTCCATGTGTCATGTATGTCAACACACATGTCCACCAATAGCAATGCATACAAACATGGCTACAGGAGACACATGTAGGACCAATGCACATGTACAATCTGTACTGTGCATGCAGCAACCATGCATGTGCAGTGGCCAATGTCCGTAACACAGCTGTGCCCAACTACAACATGCAGTCACAATGCAGCCCCATCATTGACACCTGTATATGGTGACATACAGACAGTACAGTTGGTTGTACATCACGTATGGAGGGATCTGTGTACATAAAGTGGTGATACACCTGTGTAGATGTATGTGTGCTGGGGATGGCTCACAGGTGTCACATGCCACCCTACCATGCCATGTGCAAACAGTATGCTATGTCACTGTTACATGATGGTGATGACTTAACGCATACACAGTGCGGTGTAGCCAACAGTATGTCACGTAACACATGTATTACTGACATCCTCCCATGTGCACATAGCCACACAATTGCCAGACATAGCATTGGTACACATACTGTAGACAGTACTGCTGCATGTCTATCAAACGGATTATCATATGGCAGGTGTATTATTCCCAGCACTGCCATCTGTGTCCGCTTGTGTGACCACACATGCCATATATGGTGGGGACTACGTCCCAGATGTAACACATCCCTGTACACCATTGTAGAGATCTGTACATACTGCAGTGTGGAAAGCATGAGGTCGGCAGGTGTGGTGCATCACACACATCGGCTATCCATACACACATATCTGGTCACCACAGTGTGTGTGTATGTATGTATGTATGTATGGCTGTCTGGTGCTTGGTGTGAGGGTGTATGCTACCATACTGTGGAAACAGGATCACTAACCCCTCATGGTGATGCAGTCTACTACCCTGTTGATGCCATCGGTCCCAGCCATACTGGCTACCTGTGCATGTCCCTTCTCTGTACCACGTCATGTGGGTGCAAAGTACTGCAAGGGTGATGACCACATAGGCAAGGGTCCACACATGAACACTATGGGGTGTGTTATAGTGCTCTAGACCCCATGAATGTGGCCATGTACCTGTACTGTGACAGGGTATTACTGCTACACAGTGTGGCCTCATGCTATCAGGTGGCCTCTAGCGTCATCATTGGCCTGACCACTGTGTACAACCCCTGCACTATGTCAACATACCTGTAATGTTTCCCGGTATGTATGTCACATCTCTGTCCGCTGTAGACTGTTGAACTGACCACATGCTTCAGGTGCAGTATATGTATGGACATCTGTGTCATGTTCGGACATCTGTGTCATGTTCGACTGTCCAACAGTCAGGTTGAGGGTGCGTTTAGCATGCTGATATTGCCATACATGCCTGTGAGTACTCCACAGTTACACATGGGGGACTGCAAACACTGCTACCTGTAGGCACATGCCAGTACACCATAGGAGGGAACCAGGGCATTACCAACATGCTGTTACTGTTGTAACTGAGACACATACTGTGAACATATCGCAATGTATGCTGCACCTGGACTACATGGTATGACTGGTGCATGTTGACAGTACACCACTGATGTCACATACACATCTCTCAGTATTCACACATGTCCAATGCAACATACACATCCCTCAATATGCATACACAAGTAATGTTAGATACACCTCTCACATCTCAGTAGTCACACATGACCAATACAACATACACATCCCGCAATATGCACACACAAGTAATGTTAGATACACCTCTCACTATTCTGTTCACCCTGTGCATCAGACCATATGAGCATATCCCTGAACCGACGGTGTGGATGACAGGGATGCGGCACAGGCTTCATCATATGCACAGGGTGATACTGTTTGCCAGGCACATAGGCTGCACCAATGGATGACATCATGTGTGCGGGCAAGGGCCAGTGATTTGAATGGACATGTCTTTTCCTTATGCATGTGGGTGTTGTGGAGCCCTACAGTTGTGTTTGCTGTGTGCGTGTATGTGTGCATACAGTTCTGTCATTTGTGAGGCCTACACAAGGGTATTTTGGACAGCTCCAGATTGTACAGATCAGGTTGTACAGCTCACTGTGACTGGACACGGCCACTTGTCCTGTGCCTGCCAGGGGTTGCATGGGCACTACCAGGCAGAGGTACAGAATGGCTAATGTCCGATGACACATGGCCACTTGAACCGTGTCCCCACTTGGAACATCCAGGGCCACGTCCACGTGGCCTGCTGTGACCTGGTGTGGACATCGCAGCACCAGCTGCACTGCTACTGCTACCGGCACTATGGGAGCGGCCATGTGAGATGGCACGCTCACGTTGACCTGCACTAGCTGGTGTAGCTGGCCTATGTCTATGTGTCCAACGCCTCACCCCTACCAGATGTTCCAGCATTGACAGCTCACGCTCATGGATTGCCATGCCACGGTCGAGGATTCTGACCATGTTACCCAATCGCCTGTCCAGAACATCAGCAAGCTGCTGTTGAGCACCTGCCAACGCCTGGGTGTTGTTGTTTAGGGTACTGATAGCAGCCCTCTGCAGCCTCTGCCCTTCTCTGTTCTGCCGTTTGGCATGTGCCTGTGCCGCCATTGCAGTCTGGAACATGCGTCTGGTGATCCCAGCTTCTGCGCTATGTCCTGCAGGTGCATGTCTGCCAGAGGTCCTCCTATGAGCAGCACCAGCCACATGCCTGTGTGGCACATCTGCAGTCAATATACTGTCACCATGGTGAGGAGACACACCTTCTGTAGCCACCACACGTTCCTGTTCAACGCTAACAAATGCTGACTTTCCTTCCTCTATGGCCACTGTAGATGCGGTATGTGTTGGGAGCTGAACTGTGTGCGGGGAAGAGGGGGACATAGCTGGGATGGCAACTGTTGGCACAGATTCTGCCCCTGACATCCCTGCCTGTACCTCGTGCATATGTTCATCACTGCTAGCATCTGTGGGGACACAATCAGATGGACCGCAGGAGGGTAACGCACCTACATCACCTGTGAATGCAAAGAAATACTCTACATTACAATAGACACACTGACACACACACACTGACGCACACACACTGACACACACACTGACACACACTGACACACCGACACACACACTGACACACACACTGACACACCATGCATGTGAGATGACAGATGGCATGCAGCATGCTTGTGATACAGCTGACAGCATGCAGCTCAGACATCAATAGTGTTTGTAAGCATACCCCCTGGAATGCACAGTACAGCAGGCAGGTGTCATATCATTATCCATGCAATTCACATGATCATGGTAGTATGCATGATACACCATGTGGACCAGAACAGGATAACAGTACACATGGCTGACGTGACCTTGACATGTAATCTGCTGACATGTTCATTAACATGCATGCATGCCTGACACAATGGTGTCGTGACACATGTACAGCATCGTACTGGGTATCACATTGCGGTGTTGTCCATATGCCCTACAGATAGAATGCATGTTGAGCAAATGTGCATGGGCATGGTAGGGGACTGGGCCATCTACATTGCTGTACAGTGTGATGTACAGAAACTGCACCATTCCATGGCATCATGAGGCTTCTATATTGCTAAACAGTGCATGTTATGTACACATTGCATATCCAGAACTGCATGCATACCCATGACATACCTGTGGATTGTGACCTACGATGCTGAGGTGTATACACACCCAACCATGCTGTGTCATGTGACAGGTCACTGGAGGACATACAGATGACAACCCTGCACGATGACTACAGAGTGTTAGCTGCCTGGCAACCATGTCCACACATAGCGGACCTGTCACGTCACCATTTCACACATGACATTGATGTACCACGCACACATGGTGCACAGCTAACAGTGATGTCCTACGGCAGGGGGGGAAAGTACTGTTTCTGTCGCCTGGTGTCACTGTCAGTGGAATCTGTGAAGGTGACTACCATCACGCTATGACACAGACATCATGTTCAACACATCTTATGAGGTACATGTCACTGACACATCCACTAGCAGTGCACAAGCATTTATGATGTGCAGCGTACCACATCACTTGTACAATCGGTCTAGTACAGCTGTACTTGGACCATGTGTGGACAAAGTGGGACAGAGTGTATCCACATCCCGTCTTCTGTGTGGCTACGTGTCTCTGGCCATCCCCCATGGCCATGTGTGCACATGTGTTGGTCATGTATGTGATGGCCGTCTATCACACATGTCTTTGTTGTCCCATATGACATACACCCAGAGATGGTGGTTATGTCACCATCCACAGGGCTATGCAGACAACAGGTGTTTGTGTGGTATGTGGGGTATGGGTTATGGGGAATTGTGACAATATTGCAACCAAAACGCTACGTGTCTCGGACATGTCAGATGGAACATCACAATGTGTGAAACTATTGCAGGGGAATATAGCACAATGGTGATGCCTGTGGTCTGCCCATATCACTGCTCACTGTGCGGTACTGGTTTGTGTACCACACATTTTGTTCCACTGTATAGTATATATGCCTCCATTGTAGAACACCTCCACCGTTGCATGCACAGCTGGACACACATGTAGCAATGACAAATACTGTAGTTTCATGTCTGTGTATCATTTCAGTTGTATATATTGCACATGTGTGGCCTGTGTGGATGATGGGTGATGCGACCTGTATATCCATGTATTAACTGGCCACATGGCGAATAGATCTATGCTTTGACATGCGTGATACTGATGATAGACTCACCTGCAACAGACTCTTGTCTGTGTGGCATACCAGAGGTACCTGTATAGGGTGACACAGCAGTATGAACATTATCCATGACTGTATGACAGACACAGGGTGCACAGTGCAGGTTAACACATTCACCTGTACAATACCATATAGTCAGCACATGTGTGCATACCATACCTCTCAACCTCTTAGAACAATAAATGTGGACAAAGCCTACTATGATGGGGGACATATAGGGACAACTGTGACATATTGCTCTTACTAACCTGGATATTTGATAGACCAATAGGTTTGCATGCACATGGGTGTGCAATGGAATGTGCAGTCATAAACACAACTGTATGTCATCATTTAATTACTCCATTCCTCAGCTATTTGCCAGAAAGGGACAGATATTAAGGGGAACACACCGACAATATGAGGCAGACATCTGGACATCCTGCAAATACCTGTACAGTTTGGAGGTATGGTGCATACAAAGGGTAGCATAAAGCATGTGTGTCCACATACCTTGCATATGTTGTTACATTACATGATGTACACTGACACATGCACGTACGTGGGATATACTGGCCATATGTTCAGTACTGACTTACCAGGCAACTCCAGGCTCATTGGTTGGGAGAAACCCACCTCCACGATGGCAGCTACTGTTTGTGGGGGCTGTTCGGAGGGTGTTCCCAGACTGGCCAGTAGCTCCTCTATGTGTGTGAGTGGAGGCTGGGTTGGTGGCCCACCACCCGTACCACCTTGTTCTCTGATGATTGCAGTGGCACGCTGTTTTGCATGACGTATGAGGTCCATGCAGTGTCTGCGCACCTGCTGGTAGGTGCGGTTGTGGCCGACAACTTCGTTGACCCTCCTGCGAAGATCCTGCCACAGGTCATCCCGCTGCTGTGCATGCTGTGGCATGTGGCTAAATAACTCCTCATAGTTCTCATGGAGGTACGGTATTACAACATCATCCTCCTGTCGGCTATATGTTGGTAGGCGTGCACGCGGCATTATCTGTAAGACATGATGAAGGTGATGGGTCACATTTACAGACATGTACAGTGATACTGCTGCACATACATTCTAGTACATTTGCACAGTTATCTTTGCAAATCAACATGCCACTAACACGACTGGCATGTATGTGTCCCACACATGTAACACACAGTATGTATTAGATATCATCCCCATATATGTGTGTCACCTCATTAGTGTTCCTACTGCATGTGACGTCAGTCTCCATGTGGACATGTCTGTTTGCATGCACTGGTGTTCTTACCTATCTACCCATGCCTGATGTATCCATGGTAATGTTGTTGACCTAGATGCTGTGGATATGTCACATATCAACACAGACACAGCCTTACTGGACTTGGGCAGTGACAATGCACCAAGTACGCATGGAAACCTGTACATGCATCTGTTTTTCCATAGACATCTACACTGCACAGCTGTTCAACATCCTGCCATGGATCACCTGTGTTGCACATGTGATAGACATGGGACAATGGCTAGTTGGACGTCATTCGCAGGTAAGGTTAAGGTTATCGGCTATAGCATGTACGGGCTGGGTTTCCTAGCTGTATCTGACACCCATTACGCCACCACGAGGGACATCAGTGACACATAACTGATCCAGATAGATGATACTACATCTACTATACGGCCATCACACCATGTATGGCAGGGGTGATATGTGCAGCTATGTGGACAGGGCTGCATGGTATGGTGGGAGTATGTCACAGGTATGGCACAGGGATCTGTCTAGCATGTGGCCATCCTAGTCGTAGGATGGTAGTTGTCCATGACGTATGTCTTCCAGATCAGGCTATGGACATGTAGCATGTATAACAGCACAGTGTGGCATATGTCTGTATGCAAGGTGGATAGCATGCTGCATACTGGAGTTGAGTATTGTGGAGGCTGGTATCGGCCATCCACGCATGGGCCCTACCCCTGGAGGGTGATGTGTATTCCAATATTGGTCACACGGGTGCTGTGTATGCCTGTCCAATGAACTCTGTGCACATGGATACCATCCTGTCATGTCATGGGTACCTCGGATGACTACCTAAAGGGCCAGGGAGATGTCTCCAGCTCAGGGAGGTGTACTACACTACACCATCCCTAACACAGTGTCCATACTGTTGACCACAGCCTAGGTGTTTCCTAATGGGTATGGGGGTATTCCCCTAGTGGTGTCATTGCTGATATCATCCACCGGAATGTGCACATATGTCACACACATCACACACACAGCCCATTCTGTATGTTGTTCACAACACTGTGACAACAATTGCCCATAGGTCATGGCCATACACATCATCACATACACAGATGGCTGACATTTGTCTGTGTGGTATGGGCTACAATGCGGGTGGGGTACAACACATTAACCCTGGCTTACTGTAGCTGACACCGTGTGATATGTACATGTCACTGTAGCACCTTTGGTAGTTGTGAGTCTGTCAACAGGCCACTAGTAAAACACTCCTGTGACATACACAAGCATCTGTAGCCAAACATCCATACTGTCTTGTACATCTGTACTGCTAACATCTACATTGATAATGGTTCATGGACCTGCAGACCATACCCGGCAGTGTTCTGATGCGGTGCCACCAATCATGACTGTTGTCAACACATGTGGGTTGATAGTATACAACACCCTATCTGTAATGTGTTGGCATGCTCAGCACTTGTTCAGAGCTTCTTGGCACGTTATGAGCTACTGCTTAGTTTAGCACCCATTTCACACCAGTCCTCACAGGTACACTATCTGTCCATACATTTCCAGCTTGATAACTGTACAACACTGTCGTACACACATCACTCACATACCTCGTGAGACATGGTGGTTTCTATGGCCTGTCCACCTGCCACATACCACTTATATACAGGCATGTCCAACTGGCACGGACCAGTGCTATTGCCTGTCACTATGATGACTATGTTGTACATGTGGCAATAGAGCTATTCTCATGTCCACAGTCAATGCAAACCTTCCAACATACAACAGCACAGCCTGTGGGGGATGCACATATGCAGCCCTGCTGGGGGTTATACTGTCACCAACCCTGACTGCACCTGACAGTCATGTGGAGTTGTGCAACATTGGCAATGCACCCCACACATCACATGGTCCCACATGATCCCCACCACAGGCCACACATATGGAGACACCTTGTACAGTACCCCTCCATACTCTGTGTGGGCACCGACAACAGCCCACATCGCCAAACACAACCACACCATCCCATAGCCCACAGACACGTGTGCCCATCACATACAACCAATAGGGTGTCATAACATACACAACACACCTGTCTTAGGTGACTGTCGGCAGTCACACTGCTGTTCCACTCAGAAGGCTACACAAGGCGATAGTCACTTACATCCTGCTGTCCAGTAACTGGTTCTGCAACATAGCCTATGCACACATGCCACAAGTCAGCAGGTACAATGTGACTCCCCTTCCATGTTTGTGTGACAGACGTTGTCACTCAGGGCACAGACTACGTGTGCAGGGACATGCAATAGCCCACCAGTGTTGTTGCCCTGATGGTGTGGTCCACGCCCTGGGAAGCATTTTGCGGTCATCCTGACCTGTTACCACTGTACTACGAACGACTGTGTCACTCCCAGCAGTTGTCCATGCTTCTGCTGTCATTCCACAGGCATCTAGTATACGTCCACTTTGACAGACCCGGCCAAACAACATGATGCTGTGACACAGTTGACCTGCACCTGTCAGCCCTGGGAGTACGGATCACATGTTGGACTCTTGCTGCTTTTATACTGCCTGTCTTGCACAGTGCCCAATAGCAGCCACCACCAGAATGGGAACTGGCTAGCGAAGCATGTGGTCATATCACACAATGCTTGACATCATCCTCTATGACGCACGCAGGCAAGGCACACCTGATACTGCACCACTGCAATATCTCTGCAGTGACTGGGACCTGCCTCTTGGCTCTGCAGAGCACACCTGCAATGACTGGATATAGACAGACCGTACCTCTCAGGCATGTACCTGGACTGGCACACCCACAGCTGAGGTGTCCCCATATTCCACTATGTTGCACACACATCCCGGCTGGTTACTTCGCACAATGCATCACAGGTGCTCCACGTGCATATAACTGTGTCCGGAACTACTGCTGCTACTAATGTGAGACTGACAGTAACCCACACTTAACTGAGATAGCTGCACATGTACTGACACATTAGGCGTACACTGTGCGTGAGTCATAACCTCCGCTCAGCTGGTTCAACCCATACACCACCTCCAAGACCAACAGTATCCTTGACATGGACACTACCAACATGTGACTGCTGTTCCACACCTGTGCTTATCCCCTCATTGGTGGAATCCGAACATCTGCTACCCACCCTTGTTAGCCACATACCAGCACCACACTCTTCACGGCATACACAGTAGATGAGTACTATAACACAAACTACAGATGTCGTATGACAGTGGTAGTTGTTGTTGTGACACACGTGCAGGTGGACAATGCACATGCAAACGCTGAGACATACCCCAGTGCACTTCAATAGCACGTACATGACAATGTGGTTCATGCTATTCCACACAGAGCCATACAGGTACACACCAGAATACAGACAACACTCTGGGGGTGCAGTCCCATGGACATACTTTACAACAACAGGTGGGGGCTGTTACACGGTGGTGTACATTTCCATGGGTGGGGTGACTCACTGGTCAGCCTTGGTAGGGCCACAGGATCCCACATCACATACACCATAACTAGCTATGTACACATTACTGCGACACATTCCGAGATGTACCACAGGGCATTATAGTGCTATGTCAGTAGTCATATGCAATACCCACATCTGCTCACACATACAACTGTCACTCTGGAACATGACAGTAACAGGTGATGTTGGCAACATGCTGTCTGATGGCTTCATTGCTAACATTACACCCTCTCACTCCCTGCAGGGCCACATTCCTTGCAGGTACATCGCGGTGTACCTGCAGTCACACCTACGCAGTACTGACCTGCACTCTATATGTCCTAGGACACAGGCCCCTTGTCACCCTGCAATATCCCAGGCTGTGATGTCCACAGAACTCTGAACAGCATGTCTCCCCACTGGGACACCATATTCAGTAATTGCCTTGTACCAGACATTGTGGCCCCTGACTGGCACACACGACAGTAACACTCCTCACATGTGGTGCCACACTGCATGACTGGGACTATAGCCCTTCACACCTCACTGGTCTGTTATGCACGGCTATAGGGCACATCATTTTGGACATCATTCGTAGAGTCTTTGTTGTGCTCCAGTCCTTTGATGCCTGCTGGGTTGGTCTTGTTGGGGCCACAGCGTGCCTCCTACACCTGTTGAACACCTTTCCTACAGTCGCCAGAGTTGTTGATGACACGGGTGTCCACACAGCCTGCATTGTCCTCTCGCTGCCATTCAGCACCGTTCTCCATTCTGGTATTGACTACATACACATCCACCTGCACATCACAATGTATGTCTCCGGATGTTATGCAATGTGGCTAACGGACGGGGCACACACACTGAGGGTGGCATACAATATCACATACTGCAATCCAGTTACACTTGGCTTACCACAGTCCTCAGTCATGGGGCCCTCATGTTTGGTATATGCTTCCCTGAGGTACAGGCTACCACTGAGGGGACTTCCCTGCCTAGCTTTACAGACCACTGCATACCCAGTGCCATTGTTGCTCCATCAGCTGATACAGACCCCATCCATATGGGTGTCACTGTGACAGATACCGATATGAGCATCATGGCCTCTACCTGCATGACACTTGGTGTGAACATCACCTTTGCAGTACACCATCCTCCTACTAGTTATCACATAGGTGTTATTCCCCTACATACATGTTGCATTGTACATGTGTGTAAGACACATGTATGTCACACACACTCCTGTGATTATCTCAGTGCCACTGTGGCATTGATATCCTTCTACGTGTTCACACATGTCTGTCCTGGGTGTGTAGATGGTACATAGGCACCCATTGCATCTCTGAACACCGGACGTATACACACATCCATGGGTACAACACCCTGCATAGGGTGTACCTTACACAACAGCTTTACATACCCCAACATTAAAATGCCATGATGTTTATTGAGCTACAACTGGTAATGTATGCTGCTTATGTACAGACACCATGTCTGTACACATTTGCAGACTACATACTCAGGGGTGACGTCTGCTGCACAGACGGGGCCCATGTCTGCAAATATGTTTATGGGGTTCTATCTGACTACGTCGACAAGTCAGAACGCCGACAGCGAGAACACCGACGCCAGAAGATCGAAAACGGAGAAGACCGACGGATCAAAACCCCGACGCTGAGAACATCGACATGGGAAAAGGCTGTGGATGTATGCGGTAGTGACGGACGGTAGGGTGCGAGTAAGGTAAGTGCGACTGTGATAGTTTGTGGGTTGGGGCGGGTTAAGTGAGTTAGGGTTAGGCGGGCTAGGTAAGTGTCACTGTGATAGTTTGTGGGTTAGGGGCGGGTTAAGTGAGTTAGGGTTAGGCGGGCTAGGTAAGTGCGACTGTGATAGTTTGTGGGTTAGGGGCGGATTAAGTGAGTTAGGGTTAGGCGTGGCTAGGTAAGTGTGCGACTGTGATAGTTTGTGGGTTAGGGCGGGTTAAGTGAGTTAGGGTTAGGCCGGGTTAGGTGAGTGTGCGATAGTGGCGGACCTTAGGGTTAGGGTTTGGGTTAAGGTTGTAGGTAGTTGTGTATGTGAGGTTTAGTGTTGGTTTGTAAGGATTTTGGTGTGCTTGTGTTGTGTGTGTGCTTTTTGGACCGGGGATTTGTTTTGTTTGTTGCTTGTCGGGATTATGGTGTGTCGGGCATGTGAGGTTTCGTGTTTGTGAAATGTCGGTTATGTGGTGTCGGTGATTTCGTTTTTGGCGTTTTGACTTGTCGACGTTGTAAGATAGATCCGTTTATGGATATACTCCGCATACACAACATACACAATAGCCACTATGACCATGATGCTCATGGATATGTGCACACACGTGACTGTGTGTGGCATGTGCTTGGGGGTTACATTCCCAGACCAGACACTCACCATGCTTTGGGACATGTTTCCTATGTACATTACGCATGGACAGTCAGTAGCTGTGTTCATGTGATACCTCGCTTGCTGGATGGTGGACACATGTACGCCAGGGATCACTGCAGTGGCTGTACTGTGCAGTGATGCAGGTTACACATGGCTCTTCTGTTCACAGGACACTACCCTGGAGAGGTGCCACTGGTGTGCACACTGTAGTTGTTGTTACACATTGACTTTCCAGACTGCATGGTACACCACTATGAACCTGTGCAGCTATTACATGTCCTTTGTGCATGGTTACTGGTATAGCCCTTCCAGTTAAATTGGCTGTCACGCTATTACAATGTCCCGTGACTATGGGCCATATGTATACTCTTATTGTACACACCAATCATGTTCATGTTTGTCTGTCACATCTCTTCTGCTATTCTAGTATGGGAGTAATCTTTGCGTCCTTTGCAAATGCAGAGTGGAGTACATAGTTATTTCATCATAACTGCTTATACATATCTTAATTACATACTACTCACATCACTATATGATACCTTTGTTATGCATCATATGTCTGTTCTCCTGTGTAACATATCTGATGTATCAATCTACTGTACTATACATTACACATGTTTTACATGGTATCCCATAATTCAACCATTACTTGCATAGAGGGTCCACCTTAGACATGTCATTGACGTTATATGCCCATACACATGCGTACTGTTACAGTATACCTACATATACTATCCCCTGCTATGGCACATACTTATTGGAATACCCTGCCACTGACAGCGGGTCGTATGACATTGTTCTGTTTAACACCGTCATGTTGCATCCCTTGTGGTGTCTGTGCTGTTTACCGTGTGGCCCACTGCTGGACGCACATCTTCTACAAGCATTAGTACGATCAGCGAGACATCACTACATAAATACCATTCCCCACTTTATGCATGGTGGACACTGTTAATTACTGCAAACCAGGCTATGCATACACTGACATTACATAATACAGAACATACTATACATGCAGTTAGTGTTATACATACCTTGATATCGTTCTGGTGTTTCATCTCTATCTCACTCCTCTGTATCACTCTTTCAACTGTTATATGGTATGAGCATACAGTTTGCATATCTGGCAAGTCATCCTTATATACGTCTATACCTGCAACATGTGGTTTACTGCCGCCAATTGGTGGTTCAGTGTGACTAATTACGTGCACTTCAGCTGTGCAGCTACTCCATTCACCAATTAGGCGGCAGCAGTGGGGTATAACTGAATTCTCCACCTGGGTGTTGTCCATTTGCCCTGCCTTCGGGGAGACGGCCTGTATTGTGTTTTGTTGTGTGTAATTGCAACTGCTTTGTGTAGAGCCAAGTCTATTTTGTGGTCATGTCCCCCGTGGATTGTGTGTGATTCTACCTGTGACTGTACCTGTCATCCCACCCATCTGATAAAGGACTATTGCAAACACCTGTAACATCGCCGTTTGTTCTGTTATACGACGGATACAATTTTGCATGGCGTCTTTAAATGTCTCTCACAAGGTATGTCAATGGTTCAGCAGATGTAATTGACTAACTAGATGTTTGGGCTGTGGTTACGGTCTGTATTGCTATTGTTTACAGTGTGGGGGATGTAGGCAGGTGTACGTAGCATATACGGTTATGTGGGGCTTGCATTTCTACGTAGTCCATATATATATATATGTGTGTGGGCCCCTTCCCTAATGACAGTGCTATCACTTAATAGACTTCTATTATGGGAATTTACTGTGGGCCATTGTTAATTGGTTTCTATATGGTATGCAGGTGCGGTTGATACTTCCATACCTCCGGATGTATGGCAATATGTGCAAGGATATTTGTAAATGAACGCTATCCCGTGTATGTCTGCCCCAGATATTTGCAGTCATTGCAGTGGTGTTGGTGTCAGACTCTCTGTCACATGGCTTGTCACCTTTTCATATGACCATAGTTGGACACTTGCGGGTCACACAGTGGTGTTTACAGGCTGACATATGGCCACGGTCAGTACACAGGATAGCACATACTTTTATCCTCATTACATACCTATTGTTCTTGGTCCTTCACTACTTATCAGTTTGCATGTAACATTTCAGTTTCTTACATACAGGCATGAGTATTTCCTGCAACTATTGCATATTATGTGGGACATACTAATGTCCTACACTCATGGACAGTTGCCCTTTCTAATGTTTCATGTTAGGACACACCTGCCCAGGGGGGGCTGTCCCTCCCAATGTGCGACAGGTGTTTACCGCATGCCTACGGATAGCTATACCTGCACCTACCATAATCATCTACCTCCAAGTTGCCACCTACAGACACACTATGCAGACACACACACACACTTTAGTCACACAGGAACACACATGGCACCCTCATCACACACATACACAGGCTACATCTCTCACAACCACAGTTGTACACGGTACCTATGTGGACCGCATTGCCGACAGCGGTGACTACATGTCCTTAATATCGTCCTATTGCTCACGGTTCTACTGTTCCAGTACTGTGTTCTTTCTGTCTTTCATCCTCCTGGTTACATGTGTCAGTGTGTGACACATTCCATAGTTGGTGGTATCCTGTTTATTTGTACCTCAAAGGTGTTTAGAATGTCGTCGACCTATCTATATATTTGCAGATGCCAGTAACCCCTTGTATATTGACATATATAACACTATCACCCTTTCTATCTGTATTATATATGTGTAGATATATATATATGTATGTATGTATATATGTATATATATATATATATATATATATATATATATATATATATATACATATCTCGGACAGGGGTGGTGACAGGCACGCTACGCCTTTCATTGTATGTTTGTCAGTGTATACTGTGTTTCCTAGACTCTGCATGTTTGTGTCTGTACCTGTCACATTACACACCTGCCATAGGATAAGATTACCTCCCATTCCACTTTGCGAGGGACAATCCCTCTTTGTGCAGTTGTATCCTGCGAAATGTTTGTGAACATAGCAAATGTCCTGCGACTTTGGGATAAACATATTCCCTATAGTTTATGTCATAGTTGCATGACACACTTATTCTGTATCTGACCCACCTACATGTTACAGGACACGGAACACGTACCTGCGACCATTACTAGACTATAAGCTTTTTATCTATGCAAAACACTGTCGTTCTGGTTTTCATCCTGGCCGGGTGTGTGTCATCCTGCTGACATCTGGTGTATGTCCCACATTGGTCATTTGAACTGTGGCAACCCTACTGTATGTACATTTTGCCTAGCAATAGTGTTGGGTGATTGTGTACATGACTGCCTGTTCCACTCCTGGCAGTGGTCGTTTTACCCTTCAGAGCAGGCACTATTTGTTCAGGGGTGACTAATGCTGGTGTCACCTGTTCTGTACATCATTGACCGTGATCTGCGCAGTGGTCGGTGACACTTAGCCCTGTTTTGCACATATCCGTATAGTCGTATTTAAGCATTGCTTACCAGCTGTGGGCAATGCTTATTCCTGCTAACGTGTGCTACACATATTCTGATGACCTGCATCTGGACTGCATTACCCGTGCCGTCGAGATTATGTTACATCCCTTGCGGGATGTAGGACCGGGAACATGCATGACAGTCACTGCATGTACCACTTGGACATCTGGGGCTTGTACACGAATTATGTCAATTTGTATGTGCTGTACACTACAGCAGCTACTCCACACTACACTCACATGGATGACTCCGTTAGTTTACAACTTGATGGGTCCAGTTAATGGTATGTCCATGTGATGTTTACTGGCTGTACTCCAGCACTGGGTATGTATATCACAATTAGGTACACCCGATAATTTGCTACACCTTCATATGACTGTGGATGCAGCATGCCGGGGTGACTACTGCCTGTCATGGGTACATCCCCTGCCTTGACACTACATCCATGATTATATTTTGTGGAGCCCCTCAGTAACGCGGTGGGTAATCTGTGATGACTGTGTGTAGGACAGTGCTTACACACATGTGTTCCTGCTATTGCCTCTGCTCCAGTACGCGACAGTTGCTTACTCGATGTTGTGGCGACGGGTGTCACTGTTTGCCCCATTTGGTGTTTTACCTCTGACAATCGGGCGTGTACCTACCGATGTACCTGGGAACCTATACACACAGCAGCGACAGATGCTGATGGGCTCATCTACTGTTCAGGTGTTGACAGTTCCGTGTTCCCATGGCTGTTGCTTGTATAATGTCTGAGGGCTGCCTATGTAGGATTCCACAGTGGGACACCTATACATCACAATTTACAGGTAGTCATGTTTGTGTGCCATCCATGTTACTGTGTGCAGATGGGGAGTGGTGTCAGTCCATGGGAGCCTACACTGTCAAGGTATGTGCTATACGTTCCCTCTTTGCCAAGGCATAGGCATATTGGGCACGCCTGTGTCTGCCTACTGGGGCTGGCACAGTGTGTCTGTGGTCTGGATCCCTCTGTGCCTGTGTTGGCCTTGGCACTTGTGGTGGGCTGTGAGGCCCTCCCCCATTATGACCCTGCTGCAGCTGTTTCCGCAGGATCATATTATGTAGCATGACACATACTATGAAGATGTGGGCACACGTGCCTGGAGAGTACTGAAAGGCTCCACCAGATGTGTCCAAGCACCGGAACCGTGATTTCAGCATCCTGAACACATGCTCTATGATGATTCTGGTTTGTGCATGTGCCTCATTATTGCATTCGCATTGGTGTGTGTGCATTTCTGATGGGGGTCATCATCCACAGCTCCAGTGCATAGCCAGCATCTCCCACAAGGTGACCTTGTGGGATGTCCCCCCTGACAAATACCTGATACAGCTGTGAGGCATGCCAGATATGGAAGTCGTAGTAGCTTCCAGGGTTGCCAGCACACACATCCATGATAATGCCCTGGGCATTGCACACGACCTGGCAGTTGATGGAGTGGAATCCCTTGCGGTTTATGTAGCGCCTACCATACTCACTGGATGGTGACTTAATTTGTATGTGCGTGCAGTCTATCACACCCAGTACCTCCGGGTAGTTTGCCACACGGTTGAAGTGACGCATATTGCTGGCCAACTCCTCCTGAGTTTGGGGGAAGTGTATATGCTCATTGGCATGTGGTGACATGGCATCCAGGAACTGGTGTAGTACCCTGGATGCCGATGCCTGTGAGATCCCCATTATATCTCCAGTTGGCCTTTGAAAGGTACCTGTGGCTAGTATTCACAAGCTTACACATACCTTCGTGTCCACTGGGATGGGTTCCCCTCTGTTGTTTCTGGTTCTCAGGCATGGCCGGCACAGCTCTACTATTTGCTGTAAGATGTCCCTGTCCACCTTGTGTAATGCTCTACTATCTCCAGATCATGTAGCCCCTGGTAGGATACCCTTGGTCTAAACACTCTTCTCCTCCTCCGAGGCCTACGGTGGTTGTCGGCATCATCCTCCACAACACCGTCGGTCTGTAACACATGCTGATGAATCATAGCTATAGCAGCTCCCAACATGTACATTTTATAAGTTCCCCGTCTGTTTACACCTATGGTGCGGTGTTTGGGAATACACAGGTGTGTGTTGGGTGCTTTCACACTTTATACTGTTCTGCTGTGAACACTGATGATGTCATAGTATGTACGATCGTGGCTAGAGGGTATCTTCTGTGTTTTATTTACGAAACCGCTATTGTGCTGCCTTTGGTGTTGCATTACATTTGGATGCCGTGAATTACCTCCTGCCCTTCTGTTTACATTTGTGCACGTTATACCTACCATTTGCTGGCATGCATCCAGCTGCCTGCTTTCATTTGTACTTTCCTAGACCTGGCTTATCTTGCGTAATGTGTGCTATTGCCGATCTACTGTGGGTTTGCTTTGCTCTGCTATGACAGTTCTCCTATCCTTGCATTCCAGGTCCTCTACACCTTTCTTTGCAATCCTATGCCTCCCCTATCCTGTTTTGCAGGTTTCTGCATGCAGGCTTGTCTACTGCCATCTATTGGCCGCCATGTGTTGATTGGTGTTAATTGCTAATTAGTACGCCTATTACCCTGCTTCGGCATTTCCTTCTTTTCTTCCCATGACCTTCCTGTTTGTGCTATTGTCCGCGGCGCGTGCATCCGCTTACCGGGTTTTGGGCACGAGTTCATCCCCGTACACATGCGCTTTTGGGCACCATGTGTGCTCTCAGCTAAACGGTTCCATGCCCTCCTCCCCACCCCTGTCCTTCAGCTTTGCTTAGCAATGGCCAGGCCAGATTTGCATTGCTCCAATGTGCTTACTGATATGGTGGCACACCCCTCTGCTGATGTCATGTATCACCTTTGATACACTACTCGGTGTTATAGTACTGCGCCGTCAGGTACATCCTTAATCCAGTGGAACGTTTGCGATTCAGTATTACCTGCCTCATTTGCATGGCATTGACTACTAATTCATAGTTACAGCGCCGAACACTGTCGCGGGCCCCAGGCAACCCTTGCGCCTTGCTTGTGGTGCGCCATGCCTACCATTGCATATTATGGTGCAATCCTAATTTGTCTTTCATTGCGATTTTCTGCCATTTTTATATATTTCCTTTGTATTCCTGTTTGCACACACATGCCTTGCGGTTGTACTGTGCGTTACTGTGGGCGTGACATTAAATGTTGTTTTTTAGTGTTGTGCATCTTTTCTTGTGCCATTGGCTGTGTATTTCTCCATTGGCATATGTTAACTTTGTAATACATGCGTGTGGTCCACTTCCATAACTCTGATGTTCTGTTTGGGAAAATGTAAACCGTGTTTTTTGGTTTACATTTCCATGGGCTTGCGCTACGCCTGCACCACTTCGTGAATCGCTGTATGCCTTCATTAGCATGGTGTGACACTGCACATGAGGTGATTTGCATACCTATGCTGAGGGCTGCATAGCTCTGGCGTACGCCGGTAGTGCACGTGGGATTGGTTCGTACCTGAATCGCTCGGCAGACATATTTGGCATTATGCCACCTACGCTACGCCTGCGCCTGGCGCAAGCTTCATGAATCCAGGGGTTAGTTTAAAATGTTTTAGTTTTTTAATTTATATACATTACATATTATCACGTGTATGATTTTATATTTCCTTTTTTTTTCCTCAAAGTGCCTTCATAATGACCAGGAAGGCTGATTTAAGGCTGATGTGTGTAGATTGATAGTACCTTTTGCAATATGGTAATATAAAGTTCTAGTTTCAGTTTGTAACATAGCTATCTATCTTTCATTTCTGTTATGGGTGATGGTGATAAATGTAGAGACAGCTTTATCATATAAATGTGCCACTTTATAGTATAATTCATTCTTAGGCTTTAAAGCATTAGAAAGGTTATGAGCTTTAATCAATTTTGCTAAACTTTTTAACATGTTAACTTTTCAAATTTTATCATATGACTTAATAAATTAGTTATTCATACTTATGATAATGCAAGTCATATTTTTTTCTGAGGGAAATTCTGAATACTGCAGACAAAAATGCTTAGTGTTCATTAAACAACCTTTGACTTTTTCCTAAAGCATCACTTTTAAAACTAATTTAGTCAGATGTTTTCCTGTCTTGCTGCATCATGTTAATTAATTTTGAGAATTTTTTGAGTACATCCAGGTATGAACTTACAGTACTTGTTTGGTTATAGTAATAATGTTATCCTTCTGGCCTTTCTCCTCACTCTATTCCTGATTAATCATTTATGGCCTTAAGAGTGCAATGGCAGTTACACAAAACAATAAGATCAGTGCTGGTACTGCTGTGAAGGTGAACAAGAAATCACATGACATAGCCTTAAGCATTAACAATATGAAAGAAGTTGCTGAAAGATTGACAAGTTTATTTTATAAAAAAAAATGCAATCTGTTTTCTAAATTAAATCAAAGTGGCACTGTGCCTGTTGATGCTAATAAAACTTCTGTTCAGGAATTATTAAACCTTCTAGAAGAAATGCTTCATAAACGTAAATCTTTGCAGAAGGAAATGTACCTTTGATCTTCTTTTGGCTTTTCCCGGTTAGGGGTCGCCACAGCGAATCATCTGTCTGCTCATGATTAGCAGTGGAGTTTTACGGTGTTGAGTTGCCAGCTCAGCAAACAACCTATAACAGAAGGCACACACACATACACACACACACACACACACACACACACACACACACACACACACACACACACACACCCTCATGCCTACAGCCAATTTAGAGTGTCCAATCCACCTTCAGCATGTCTTTGGGATGTGGGAGGAAACCGGAGCACCTGGAGGAAACACACGCGACCACAGGGAAGACATGCAGACTCCGCACAGAAGGCACCCCAGATGAGGATCAAACTGGAGAACCTCTTGCTGTGAGGTGACAACACTAACCACTGCACCACCATGGCCGCATTTTTGATGAATCTGTGAAAACAAAGAAAGTGCCAAAAGGACTAAGAACTTAATAGCTCACTAATGGTTATCAGCTGTCAATAATGCGTATTATGAATTGGTACATTTTCATAAAAGAAACAGCTGTCTGTTACTGAGCAGTCTTAGTACAAATAACGCAACGTAGGTGGCTGAGTAATTGCAAACTGAAAATTAATTTTTATATTCTCACATTGTAAAAATAAACAATTTCAGTATGCACAGATCTGCCTTAGATCAATCCCTAGTCAACAATGATCTTTGCAAAAGAACCTTGATAGAAAAGAATCATAAAACGTACATGATAAACAAGACTGTGAATGTAATATTATATATATAATGAAGTACAAAATTCTCTGATGTAACCAATCCCAATGCTGCAGGAGGCCAATTGATGAAGCACCAACACTGTGTCTGTGGTATTCTACCCAATAGAGTAACTGACATCCTGATATTGATCAGTTAGCTCCATTATATAAGCTATGTAAATATGTACCCAGAGGTTATTTCCAAAAATAAAGCAAATGTTGAATGTATAGCTCAGCAGTATTGTCATTTTTAAGATTACAGACACCAAAGACATAGACTCCATTTATTACTCCAAAAAACACCCACATAGAAGCCAATAACCTTGGTAAACAATGTCACTACAAAGACTTCAAAAACAAAAAAAACGGTTGCTAAAAACAAACAAATTTAAATATACCAAAACTGTTAAGTGCTTTTGTCTTTATACTCTCCAAAGACTTCATCAGATCACAATCTTAATGACATAAATTATGATGCTGACATCCTACAGAAAGGCCTCAATGAGACCAACAACTGGTGTCAGAACCATGGCCTTAAGCTCAATGCCAAAAAATTCTTTATCTCCTTTGGGAAACACACGGTTCTCTTGAATTACCACATTGATGGTAGTCCACTAAACACAGAAGGTGTTATAAGAGATCTGGGAACACAGGTTGACAGCAACCTCTCTTTTGACCACCACGTGGGCCACTGTGGTCAGAAAGTCTTTCTATGTGGCACTTCTCATTACTAAGGGGTTTGCATCCAGGAAGAAAGAGGTCATTGTCTCCCTCTACTCTTCACCTCATTAGGCCAATCATCGAGTACAATGCCCCATTTGACATGTTCCTCACTAGACACCTGCAACAACTGGAGAGGCCACAAAAGTACCTCATAAAGAGGATCCTAGGCCTTAACACTTGTCCTATATGGACGGACTCAAAAAACTCCAACTATTCTTTGTTTCATATTGCCTACTTATCACCGATCTCTGCTTGACTTACAAAGCCATGTCTGACCCAGCTCTGTTAGAAATGCTACATTTAAAGAAATCACAATCCCTCCGCACCACATGCTCCAGAGACCTCACTACCGCAATCAACAGAACATGCTGGAGAGACAGGTTCATAGGTTCATAACCCAGAGACTGCCTATGCTATGGAATGGACTTCCCATACATGTCAAGCAGAGCACTTCACTGGCCCTCTTCAAGAGAAATCTTGATGAGTGGATGGGAAATAGAAAATTCACCCTGAGGATCACTCCAGTGGCTCTACTCGACAGAGGCACTAGGAACTAAGGTTGGGTGGCACGATGCCAGGGTAATCCTATGGGCTAGGCTTGTAAAAGCTCCAGGGCCATTAGCCTAGTACACACCTATGAACCTATGAACCTATCGTATGTAAAAAATTATAACTTTAAAACAGGAACAATATAAACCATTTTCATTTAATCCAGATGAATTATAAGCATACGTTTTAAGCTTCTAGTTGTGTCATTTGTACTGGTTCATTGTGTGCATCACCTCTTAAATCAGTTTGCATCCTGTCTATACCAAAGAATAAAAATGTGTCATCTTGGTTGTCTTTTATATGCTTAAATAGTGAATTTGTAACATACTTCTTTTCAATGTCACACAAATGTGTGTATATTCTGTCTTCAACGTGTCTTTCAGTTTTTCCAATATAAAATGGGTTCTTTCTTGAATATGGGAGCACTGTCTGCACCTATAACACTTATACTTCCACATCGGTTTGGTGGAATTCTTTTTTTTCTCTTTTTTTTATAAAATACTTTGGGTTCTTTTCCTGCAATTTTACAAATTTCATAGTCTGATGTAAATGCATACCAAATTGTATGTATAAAGTCCTTACTATAATAACCATCAACATAAAAAGTCATAACAAATGCCCACAAATAAATCATATCCTTTCAAAAGTCTATCAATGTACCAGCACTAACAACATTTCCAATACCAATCAAGGGGATATAAGTACCATCATGTATTTTGGTAATAACTTCTGTATTACCTGCAAAAATTTGGGAGGTTCATCTATTTGGGTTCTAGTCATGACCCTATTTTAATGGTATAATGGTGGTCATAAATCTTCACCTTTAGCTCTCTTATCAGTTTTCCCTAGAGACAGTCACAGGTCATATATAATGCAATATATACCATCCCAATGGTTTTACAATTACATTTCACAGTATTCCCTGTAGCCCATGGGTATGTCTTAACTACTGTGTTGGACCATTTGGATATATATCTGCATTGTGATCAGGCCCTATCCTTAATCATACCATACTTAGTATTAAGAAAGGAAGAGTTTTCCACTATATTCCTTATATTTCTGTGACTTTTAAAAGTACATGTTGGGTGTTCATACAGTTTATCCACCATGCCAGTGGAGTCTACTGCTATCCTCCAGTTTTACTCATAAGCTTTTTTAATTTTGTTGCTACAGAACAAACAAGGTATTACCATGGCTTGATCAAATCCACTGGGAACAAGCTAGTTATCCCTCACAAATTCATTACTAGTATCCTTCATAATAGCAACATATCTCTCTAACCATAACTAAAGACAACAGCCTTAATTTCTACAACCATTGGGTAACCTCTGTCCAAAAACATTCGGGTCAATTTATTAGCCTCTTCCAGAAAAACACAGTCCTCAGAAGTCACCGTAGAAAAAATATGAACTTGACCTCTAAACTATTTTTTCTTGTGTCAGTAGTGGTAAAAGATGATAAAATGTAAATTAGAAATGGAAAAGTTAGGCTTATGGCACAGAATTAATTCAATAACACTATTTCTGAAGATTTATAAATAGTAAGCTCCAAATACTTAATATAAGCTGAATTTATAGTACGTGTAAATTTTAAGAAGGAACAACATTACTGATTTTTTCGATAAAATCATGCAGTAGTGATGTCCCACCTTTCCAAAAAAATATATATATAAGCAGATATTTCCCCCAAAATGGCATTTAATCACATATTCCTGCTCCCACAACCATAAAATAATGTTAGCAAATATAGATGCTGATGTGGCTCCCAGGGCAACACCACTAATTTGCTTAAAATACTCATTATAAAAAGAAAAAACTATTTAATAAAACCATTTTCATAAATTCTAGCACACTATTAATATAATGATGTAACATGGTGGATTCCAAAATTAGGGCTTTTTGGAATCACTCAATTTCATGGGAATGAGGTATAACTAAAAACAGATCCTTAACATCGATAGTAACAAAAACATATCTTCAGCATAATCAGTTTTAGCTGTCATTCTGACAATCCTAGGAGTCCTTCAAAATATATACTTTTGTCATCAAAACATCTTTTTAGCTTATTATCAACTTATTTTGCTAATAAATCAATTTTAGAGCAACCCATAGATACAACAGTCCATAAAAGAGCATCATATTCATTTTTATGCATCTTTAGAATGCCAAACATTAGCGGTATTCACAGGATTCTGGATGGTCAAAAATCTTCCGGTAGCAGGTGTAAAACCATTATCAGTCCTAATGTCACTTGATCAGATATCAGTTTTATGGGGGTCTATATTATAAGATCGACGGTTGAAAACATTGAACACCATATGGTCAACACCATATGGTCGATGTCTTCAAACATCGAACTTTTAAAAACAACAACAAAAAAGTACCCTAACAGGTTTAAACAGGAGGGTAAGCCCCCCTGCACCCCCCATATGGATGGCTGTACACCCCACACATCCCACTACTTAAGTATACCAACTCCGAGACCGCACTACATTGCATACACATTCGATGTGCGCTTTTGCTTTTCTCGTGTCGACAATATCAGCTTCGATATTGTCGGCTTTCGAGAATATAATATAGACCCATTTTATGGTATGCAATATTATTCTCATTATTTACAGGTACAAAAAAATCGTCATTGTTACGATACTGATACATTTTACAAATGTAATCAATAACATTCATACTTATTACCTCTCCCCATTTATCAGGTTTTATAATTGTAATAAAATCATTTTGTGCTAATGATTTTAATTATGAATTTTCCTGCTTTGTTTAATTGTAATGTCTAACATTAGATTCCTGCTCCTTTATATTCCTTAAATCATATTCACAGAGCCTTTCAAACAGCTGTAAGGTTCATTGTAAGGGTGGGTTAAATGTACTCTTCCTATAAAAAGGAGATTGGGATAAAGCCGTATTCCTGATACCACAGTTAAATTAAATTTTCTTGTATACATTTTCATCTCTAAATCAGTGCCTAATAAGTCAAGTCTCTTAGTTGTGGCAAAAATAACACCCCTTTTTAAATATATTAATCAAGTTATTAGTAATGGGAATATCATTATGATAAAATATTTTAATACCTTCAGCTTCATGTACAAAATTTAATACTGAATTTTCCTTCACACTCTCCTCCCCTTCCCCCTGCTTGTATGCCATTCTTGACCCCTTGGGCTATATAGTCACTGTGGTGGTACTCACTTCCCTGGGTCTTACCAGAGTCAGTTGTGCTCCTAGGGATAAATGGGAAAGGGTTGGGTTGAAGGAAATCCATAAAGAAAAATAAATAAATAAATAAATAACATAACATAATTATCCTGATCAATCCCTTGAGGTCTGTCATCAAACACACCACTTTTCCAATAGGTTCATAGGTATATACTAGGCTTTAGGTTGATAAAGGTTTAGTGTGGGGTGGGGGTTAATTAGGGAATATTTGCTGTTGGTTTCTGTCTATCAGAGATATGGGAGTCAGACCGGGGGTGAATTTTCAATTTCCTATCCGGGGGTCAAGGTTACATTTGAATAGCGTTAGGGATGGACTCTGCTTCACATGGATGGGGAGCCTATTCCAGATCATGGGGATCCTTTGATACACATATCTGTCTCATCAACATGTTCTATTTATGGCATAAGCAAAGTTCAAATCCATGGATATAGCATTTCTGATGTTATTTGCTTTGTGGATGTGCAAAAGGTCCATCAGGGCTGGATCTGAGGTTGCCTTACATGTCAGGCATATAGTGTGCAGGAGAATGATTGGGCATTAAGGTAATCTGTATAAGACAATGTATAATGCCCTGAATTCTCAAGGAACCACTGTGGGCATTTCAACTTTTGCTTATACCTGGTCAGGTACATGACGAAGGGGGCATTGTACATGGGTACAATAAAGGCTGAGTAAAGTGGTACTATAATTTCCTTGGACCTGGATGCCATAGTCTTATTTATAAGTTGGGCAACATAGAATGATTTTCTTACTACCTTGACTAACTGTTGGTCAAAGACCTACTGTCTACACATGTTCCAATATCCCTAACTATTGACTCAACTTTTAAGGGAGTCATCAATGAAGTAATTAACCTGGATGGACTTTTTCCCAAAAGGCACTGTAATGCACTTATTGGCACTGAGATTTAATCAGTGGCTTTGGTACTAGTCATTTGTCTGTGTTAGATCCTCTTGTAGGATGTTAGTGTCATGGGGGGGATTTAGGATAGCTCCCAATTTGCAGTTGATAAGCCAGAGGATCTTGACATTAGCTTTAACCCTAAAGAAGTAGGTGCCAAGCAAGAGTGGGCCTAGCACTGAGCCCCTGAAGTACTTTGCTGGTGACGGGTCTTTTGGTGGTGTTGGTCCACTTGTGAGCCTACTGGCAATCCAATGAGTTATGTAGGGATATATGTCTAGTTTGATGAGTTTGTCAACAATACCTGAATGTGTTATTGTATTGGACACATTAGTCAATTCTATTTAGGCAGTATTCACCAATTTCCCCTCATCCATTGCCTTTGTGACCATCTCAAAGAAATCTACCAGGCTGAGTAGGCATGACCTTCCTTTGACAAAACTAAGCTGGGATTGGTCCAGTCTCTGTCAGCTGCCAATGTCTTTGCTGATTATTTCCATGGTAATCTGTTTCATGGTTTTGCATAGTATACTAGTCAGACTAGGGACTGCAGTTTCTGGGGTAGGTTGATGGTCTACCCCTGTGACTAGGGATAACTGTTGCAGTTCTCTGTTCATGTGGGATGTAGTCTCTTTTAAGGCTGTAATTGGAAAGTGACTTAACCTGATAGGTCATGTTTCAACCTGCAACCTGGGATATTGCCTGGGCCCACTGAGGCTGTGCTTTAGGCCTTAGTTAGTGCTGCCATGACCTGTTTCAAGCTAATAGTTGGGAGGGATTATGCTAGTGGTGATTTCATGGGGGATATCGGGGGAGAGTGGGGGGTGAAGTTAGAGCTGAATTTGTCAGCCAGCAGATTTGCTATGCCACTGTTCTTGGTGTAGATAGTACCATTTACCACCAGTTACCTTTAAGGTTTCAGAGGCAGGTGTAGATGGCCTTGTGGTTTTCTTTTGCCTGAGATGCTATGTTGACCTCACAATTGGCCTTGTGACATTTAATTAGGTCTCTTAGTTTCCTGTTCAGTTTAATTAGTTTAATTAGCCAGATCTTTCCATTATGAGAATTGCTGATTCTGATTTTGGGCATGCCTTGTTTTTTTCCTTTTATTATATCCTCTGTTAATGCTAGGACTCCAACAGTGTAGTTTATTTTGGGGGTTTGTTTTAGTCTTACTTCTTGTAGGTACAGCAGCCTCTATGCAGCCATTTACATGGCTGTACAGGGTTTCTATGAACAATTCTGCATAGGTTGCTGTATACTCAGGGCTCATAGGGGCAAGGAGTTTTGACAAAGTGTCACGTAATAGGATTAGTTTGCTTTAGAATAGTTGCTAATTGGTGCAGAGTGTACTGGGTTTTCCATGTTGATTTGTATTTCTTAGGAGATAGCTTTCTGATCTGACTTTTCCAGTGAGGATGTGACATGGTGGTGGTGCAGGACTCTTCCATATTGGTGAGTATTAGGTCTAATATATTTGAAACTCTAGATGGACTGTGCACTAATTCTTCAAGGGTATTTTGGTTAATAAAGTCCAAAAAACATTGCACTTGCAAGTTGGAGGCAGTGTATGTTTCCAAGTCTATAGAGGGGTAGTTGAAGTCTGCCATGAATAGTGTATTTGGAGGTGAGTGCCTACAGCAAGTCTAGGTATGAGTTATTGAATTTTTGGGGCATAGATAGTGACCTATAGCTTGCTAGGGTATGGTAAGGAACATTTTTTTCTGGTGATTTGCATGAGGATGAACTCTAGGACATCATCCTGTGTAACCAACCTAGAGGTATATTTGTAGCTAATGTAGATTCATAGGTTCATAGGTTCATAGGTTCATACTAGGCTATCTTCCCTAGGGCATTTATAAGCCTAGCCAGAGTGTGTGTGGCTTTTACCACCCCTTAGGATGAGAATACTATACCCATTAGTTTGCTGTGCCTCTGTCCAGCAGTGATATTGAGACACCTTTACCTTTTGTTCATGTTTTTAAAGCTCATGGCCTAGATGTGTGAAAGGCACTGAAGCCTTGCACTGCCAGAGTACTTTCTGCATCTTTAAACATGTCTCATTAACAGCACAGATACTGACATTCTCCAAAGTGAAGAGAGCTATTAGAGGTATGGAGTTTCTTGTTAAGGTTTGTAGCATTGAGCACTAACACCATTAGGTTCCTTTGGAATATATTTATTAAATTGGTAGTTTTATCAATTTGCCATTGCATAAAAAGACTTTAAGGAGGGGGGTTGATAACATTAGTATCTTTACCCCCTTCCTAATATGTAATATCCTTGTTATTCAGCTTATTCTTATGAGAGGATATATCTCCTTTATCTCATAATCTAATTTGTCTCTCAAAAAATTCTTATTTTTTCTCATTGTATTAAAATCACATTTCTTATTTAATTTACTGAAATCTTCATTATTTTGCATCTTATTCTGTGGAAATAATAAATTACTCAAGATTTCTTCACTTAATTTAATTGATCTTTCAAGTTTACTTATTATTATTTTTTTTTATCCCTAGAAAGCAATTCCATAAATCCAACCCTGCTTGTTAAACAAATTCAATAAATCATTGTGGGGTAAGGATCCCTCCACTAGCCATAGCTATGGGCCATTTCCAGATTCTAGACCCTTTAGAAACCCTATGTAATTTAGTGTCTGGCAACAACAAATTATCAAGCTGAAAACCTCTAAAATGTAAAAGTAGCTTTTAAACTTGTTAACTTGTATCCTTCAAAGAGAGATAAGAAACATTACCGGATATTTTATTGTCAAAAACATTCAGTTAAAACCACTGAATTGTGTAAACAGTTCTTAAAAAGCAGTAAATTACATCTATCATCAGTTGCAGTAGAACTAGATGCAATATGTGTAAACAACCCATCAGTGCAGCATAAGAAACTTTACTAACAGGCACATTATCTTGTGTTATTGTACTAAGTAAAATATTTGTAAGTGTTGTGTTCTGCAGATAAGGGAAACCGCAATGGATTACCCTGTGGCACCAAGATATGCATGTACATGCTTAGCATTTAAAGAGGACAACCTGTTAAACTGCCAGGGCTTCAGTAATGTGATATGTTTTGGATGCTTTATTAAAGGCATATTAATTATTAATAAGGAACAACCAAAGAAAGTCGACATCTTACCACAAATTTTAAGGGAATGTTCTGCATAATTAACAATAGATGTTGATATCAACGGCCATATAATTAACTTCCTGTTTATTACTTTATTTAGCATAATCAAGGTTCAGGACATATAACTAGCAAAAATTATTAAAACACAGTGGGCATAAATAGTTTGCTACACTTTTAAGAGTAGCCACCTTTATTTTATTAAAATAAATATTCTGAAGGAAGAATTCAAGATAATACTCAGAAATATTACAGATGTACCATTAACAGAAATGTCAGTTAAGTAAAGACATCAAACAGATGATTTGGTAGCTAACAAAGAATAGAAGGTAAAGATAGTCTAAAATAATTAAACCACATTTGGTTGAGATATGAAGTTATAACACACAGGATTAAGAATCCAGCAATTATGAAGAATGATTTAAGAGATTGAACAGAGGTTTTAAGATTTGATATTAAAACAAGGTAAGACAGTTCAAGAGGCAAAGAAATAATAGGAAATGGAATGGTTTACAGTCAAATGATGAGATCAGAAAGATAATTTATTCACATAGAAGGGCAAGCAATCTAAATGAATTATTTGAACAAAAGAGTGGTAATGATAGGACAAATATGTATACATATAAATGATGCATAATATGTGGATATGGGAAGAGAGCAAATATTTTTATTCATCCTACTACAGTTTTAATAATTGTGCAATGTGTGAGACTGGGAGGCATGCTGGTTTATTTAGCAAACTGGTAGATAAAACTAAACCCAGAACAAAAGAAGATATTTTTTACATATAAAGGAAAAAAAAAAAAACAGAGACAAATGCAATTTATAGACAAGGCAAATATGCCAGTCATTGCGTAGAATTTCAAATTTAGGTTTGATTGGTAGCTGAAATTTCCATGAGAGGTGGAGATTTAAGAAATGAACTGTTATCTGCAGAATTAGACTGGCAGTGTTTGGCAAGAACAAATGGACTATAACCTAATGATGTTCTATATATAAAGCCATACCGCAGAAACATAGGTGCTTAAAAGATTCAGTCCAAGTACTAATTTTTGTTATGTGCATTGCAGAATTCTTAATCAAATTCAAAAAAGCTCATGCATAATTTTGATACAAAGGAGTTTGGAAGTAATCGACAGTAAGCTTCCAGCCAATATTTCATGTTTTTAAATGTAATTGTTATGTGAATACGCTCCTGTTCAAATTGATTGTTATGCATAATATAAATTGTTTATTAATGTAAGACTGTAAACAAAAAAGTTTATAAATAATAGATATTAAGATTTTACCTATACCCCCAGATTCTCAAAACCTTGCACGGCGTGCGTGATTAGTGTAAGAGGAAATTTTGGCAATATGGTGGCCGAGCCATCCACGTACGTGCTCGTTTGATGTGCCCGAGCGCTCTAGCACTAGTGCTGCACATTTCCAGCCCCCATATGCAAATTACCCCATTTGCAGGTAAAAAACATGCAAATGAGGTAAATCTGCCATCCAGGAAGCAGGAATCAGGGCGTACAGGACTATCATAATATGCAGAAATGTACTCGGTTAGTAACCAAGTACAGTACTGCAAAATCCAAAATGAGGGCATGACAGCCCCAAATAAAGGCTGCATATCATTGAGGAAGCATGCCAATGGCCAAGTAGAAGGCCATTGGCATTCCAAACAATGCAAAATGTACAAAATACAACTTTTATTATATGTCCGCCGATCACGGTCGTTGAAGCATAGGGCAGCGGCGTGCAAACGGGATCGGTGAGGAAATAAGAAAATAAACCTAAAAAAAGCAGTCTAACTAAAATCAGTATTCCACCATGCAAGTCAATGCCAGGCAAAAGACAACCTGGCCAGTGAATAGTGGTTGCTAAGGGGGGGAGGCACATTGTGACATATGTAACTATGCATTAGCAGGCAATCCTATGCAAATGAGGGGAAGGATAGTGAATCCTAGTTTTCCCCAGCATGTGAGGCAGGTCCAAACAGTGTAAGAGTATGAATAGCTGACTGCAAGACTAGGAGGTACGTGACATCATGGGTGGGTGTGTCAGGCATACTGTCAGCAGATTGGAGCCCTGTGGCTTGGGGTTGCATCCAGCTTAGCACAGCGAAGCCAGGGTGTGTGTCTAAACCTGCCCAGCTCGTATGACAAAGTGTAAGTGGGTGTGCGTGCCAGATCTACAGGAAGATAAAGGAAGTGAACCCAGGAAATAGCAGGAGTGTGCACATTGGAGTACACTGACTGTGCGGCACGCCCCTGGGCTGAAACAGAAGGGCAATGGGAAGGGAAAGCAACAGTAGGAAGTTAATCAAGGGGTACTAGGTTTGCTGCCAGGTGAAACGTATTGGAACCAGTCAATTACACAGGCAGCAGACCAGCCCAGCCCAGAACACCACTATAAACTATGCAAACACTTACCCCTCTGTTTTTTCCCACACCCTACACCACCTGTGTAAACAAGCGGGGAACTTTTAACACTCACAACAGCAAAATGTTAGGAGCTATAATAGCTATCATACAGCTTGTGGAAGAGGCTGAGGGTGGTGAGGATGTGAATGCTGCTGACCAATCCACAGTGAGGAGATGGAGAACAGTGTACAGACCCAGGGTAACCTACCAAGGGCTACATGAGCTGGAGATAGTGGAGCAATATAGGGTGGACAGGGACCTCCTACAGCAAATTGTTGAGCTGTGCCAGCCACACCTGACACACAGAACTAACAGAGGGGAACCCATCCCAGTTCAAACAAAGGTATGTGTAGGCCTAAGAATACTAGCTACAGGTACCATCCAAAGGCTGACTGGGGATATGATGGGGATCTCACAGGCATCAGCATCCAGAAAACTCCACCAGTTCCTGGATACCATGGCAGCACATATCGGTGAGTACGTATATTTTCCCCTCATCCGTGAGGCGTTGGCCAGCAATATGCGTCTCTTACACCAAATAACAGAATACCCTGAGGTAGTGGGTGCAATGGACTGCATGCAGATACGCATCAAAACACCACCCGGTGAGCAGGGTAGGGTCCGCATCAACCGCAAGGGCTTCCCCGCCATCAACTGCCAGGTTGTGTGCGATGCTCAACTGTCAGGTGTGCCCCCCCCCACCCTACATAGAAATATAGTAACAGTCAGGTGCACTCACCCCCCAATCCTGTGTAGTACAAGGGTGTGTGCTGGCTGCCCTGGAAGTTATCACGATTCCCACATTTGGCATCTGACGTAGCTGTACCAGAAATTTGCCAATGGGGACATTCCACATGGTCACCTAGTGGGGGATGCTTGGTATGCACTGGAGCCGTGGTTGATGACACCCATCAGAAATGCACACACACCTGAACAAGAACTCCATAATGAGGCACACGCACAAACAAGAATCATAATAGAGCATGTGTTTGGGATGCTCAAGGCACGGTTCCGGTGCATGGACACATACGCTGGAGCCGTGCAGTACTCACCAACTACATATACCCAAATCGTCCTTGTATGTGCCATTCTACACAATATGATCCTGCAGATACAGCTGCTGCAGGAGCAGCAAGGGGCAGGGCCACATAGCCCCCCCCCACCAATGCCAAGGCCTGCACAGGCAAAGAGTGGCTTGGAGTAGGCAGAAGGAGGTGTGCCCAGTATGCCTTGGCCCTGGCAAAGAGGCAACGCATAGCACATACTCTGACATGGGAGGGATCAGGGAAGAGCACCTCTCTCTGACTCTCACATACAGTAAAAGGGATGCAAAACATTACACTACCTGTGCCTAACCATGCATAGGCAGTGTACTATGTGCATCCGACATAGGCAGCCCTGCAGCACCACCCTCAATACTGGGACACCCGCAAGATAATGGGCTCACACATTCCAGTCAGGAGGGGGGTCATGTACCCAACAACAGTCACAGCCAGCAGGACAGGTGTAGACAAACACAAACAAATGCTGTACTATGGCCTCTGAATGAGGGGTATGAGTAACCAGCCCCCAGGCCTACATGGACAGACTACAGCAGGCCAGGTAGTGGGATGTCAGTTGTGATGGCTAGGAAGTCAGAAACTAATGTGTATGTAATCAAAAGATAAGAATGGCAGTACACCGGTATGGCTTAGTCAGGATGATAGGTAAGACTACTGACTGAAATGGACTACAGGACATACCAGTACAGTCCTAGCAAATGTGTACAACTGTCAGGTGTGCCCCCCCATGCTACATAGAAATATAGTAACAGTCAGGTGCACCCACCCCCAATCCTGTGTAGAAACATAGAAATAGTCAGGTGTTCCCCACGCTATGCAGACATGTTGCAACAGTCAATGCCAAATAATCAGTGGATACCCTGCAGACACAGCATGCTACCTGTCAGTGTACAACACAAAGGTCAGCAGTGCAGTATAAACCACTGGACATGATCCACACATGCAAAACAGATGGCCTTACTGGGCATGCTCACACACTTAGAGAAATGAAGGCAATGTCAGTCATCAACATACTGAAAGGTCATACTGGGCATGCTCACACAAACACATGAAGGCCATGTATGCAAACATCAGTGGACCAGACACATCCAGTGGTTGCAATTGTTAGTGCAGACACATGTCAGTATGCACCACTCATGCCTTGCACACACAGTGAATAGGAATACAGACATATATGTAAGGACAACACACCATAATAAGCCAAAGGTAGATGGATATAGATGTGTGGAAGAGGGTGACCATGACAGGGAGCCATCCACGCCTGTCCCACCCAGCACACAGTCAAAGAGTCTCAAACATATTAGGAGCAGATGTCACACACTGCAGTTACTAGCAACCAGTACTTGTCAGCACCACAGACTATGTGGTCCACGTGCCAGCTATGCAACATGGCTGTACAAGGATGTAGTCATCTAGTAGCCATATACACGTACCTGTGACATATGACCCCATGTGTGGCCGCCTGTGGTGTGTCACCCCTACATGAATGGTTTATGGGCCATGCACACACCGCCCACCCCATAGCGCTACCCTGACAAGCCTGCTGAGTTTATCCAATGTGAAATAAACCTTTGGGAAAGCTATAGCCCAATAATCTCTGTGGCGCATCCCATAACTGCATACTGCTGTAGTGTGATAAACTAGTTAGGTAGGAGTTCTAACCCCAGACATGGCAACTGTGTGTGTGTGTGTGTGTGTGTGTGTCTATCTCTCACTGACTGTGTAGAGATCAATGCCTTTTAGGCTACTCATACCCCTTATTATTCGCATACCCACCTTTGGCAAGGCTGCTGATGTCACCCACCTAGAAATACTCCCCTGGGAAGACTATAGTTGAGTAATCTCTGTAGCGCATTCTGTAACTGTGTACTGCTGTAGTGTGATAATGTAACTAGGTAGGAAGTCAAACCCCAGACATGGCAACTGTGAGTGTGTGTGCATGTCTATCTGTCACTGACTGTGTAGAGAGCTATGACTTTTAGGCCACTCACACCCCTTACAATTCACATACCCAACTTTGGCAAGGCTGCTGATGTCACCCACCTAGAAATACACCTCTGGGAAGGCTGTAGCCTAGTAATCTCTGTAATGCATCCTGTAACTGTGTATCACTGTATTGTAATAAACTAATTAGGTAGAAGTTCCATCCCCAAACCTGGCAACTATTACAACACTACATACTTACAAGTCGCAGCACACAGACTACACATTTCAAGGCTGTCATTATGACCTTCTAGAAATGCGGATATCAACAGGGATGATGGAAGTTAAGATGTACATACTTGTGAACCTGTGTGTTTAAAGTAGGAATCCATCCTAACCTGGAGTATGCCCATCTGTGAAATGGATGACTACTACCACTATACAGGGTTACAATGGCCATGCCCATGCACAGAGGCACATAACTGACACACAATGTCACTGGGTATGCTCACGCACTTAGTGGCACAGGGCTGTTTGGAATGCACTATGTGTCCATCTACACAAGGTTATACTGGGCATGCTCATACACTTAGTAGCACAGGCTGACTGGGATTCACTCTGATTCTAAACACGGAAGGCCACAGTGGCCATGCTATTACAGGTAGACATAAAGAACACATTGTAATGGGCTCTGGTTTTAGTAGTTGTCATTGTTAGCAGGAACGCTGCTCTACATATATTTGACACTGGTCTTTTACACAACGTCTGCTGTCATTCTGGGATGACATGGCTGACAGTAGACAGGCCTTTGACACATATCACATGCATCCATGATTCAAGGGAGTGGGGATAATAGCTAAGTCACATCCGCCCATACAGTGCCATTCCAAAGCAAATGTCCTAAACACAGGATAACTCCCTAACACCTAAAGGACAACTGCATTGTTTTCTTATGCTAACCAGTGCTAGATGTGTAGCATCCATAATTACAGCTGGTCACTGTAGATCCAACAATGGGGAGTACTGACATCTGTGCAGTGAGGAACACCTGGCTGATGGCTCTGTAGTGCACAATAGCACTACCACCATATACCTCAGAACCTAGCACTACCACCATATACCTCAGAACCAGACATGTGAGCCATAACACAGGTACGGACTGCTCCAGGTGGTGGTGTCCCCACATACATAAAGGTCACTCACATGTACTGACCGGTACCTCCACGAAAGGCATCACAGATGAGTCATGTGCAGGACACAGTGTCACATGCTGCATTCTAGGATGTAAACCTCAGACACCAACATGCCCTCGGACCACCAACACACAACCATACATGTTGTAGGACATATAAGAGTACACTACCATGTGACCCTTGACAAGTGGACTGTACCAAGCTCTACATCAACTGTAGAGAGTACCTATGCACTTACACAGTTGCATCATGTGTTATGCAATGCAATGATACCACTGTCTGTAACCAGGTCAGCTGTACACATACCAGGGGCTCTCAGTACTTTCCACCATTAGCAGATGACTGTTGCTGTACACCAGTATACACCCTCATGTATGGATATGACATACATGTACCTGCCCTGGGTATGTACATGCCACACACACACACACACACACACACACACACACACACACACACACACAACATACATGTAAATGGCATAGCTGTTGTTGTCCTTTGTGCAAACAGGTGGCTACAGCCATTACACATATGCACATAGAATGTAGGTCCATGGCTGCTGAATGCTAACAGTACATAAGGTGTGATATCAATGTTGACAGAGGTAACATTCCCTCTGTACCAGTCACCCATTACACCCATCATATCATACAACATGTCATCACACATGTCCACCAATTGCAATGCCTACAAACATGCCCAAATGACAGGATTGTAGGACCTACACACATGCACATATAGTGTGCATTCAGAAAACATGTGTGTGCAGTTGCTGATGTATGCAGGTGACATGTATTTTAGTACATCATGCAGTTGCAATGCAGCCTCAACATTGCCAACTGTATATGGTGATATGCTGAATGTACAGAAAGATGTACCTCAGGTATGGACAGATGTGTGGAAATAACTAAGTGGTGGGGCATCTTTGCAGATGGATGTTTGCTGAGGACAGCTTAAAGGTGTGTCACAAGCAGTCCTACAATAACCTGTGTAACCGGTAAGCAATGGTTTTGTTAATTGAAGGACATAACACACAACTTAGACAGTGGTCAGGGTGACAGCGAAGGTAAATCACTTGACACCTGTTAACAGTTAAGATGTCCCGTGTGCATATATCAGCACTGTTGCCACAGAAAGCATCAGTACAGTTTGTAACATGTGCAGTACTGCTGTACATATGTCATACATATCATGAGCTAGGCAGGTCTGTGATTCACAGTACTGACATGTGTGTTTGAGTGTGTGTCCATATATGTCATGCATGGTGGGGAATACATCTCAATTGTTACTCACTCTCCTGTACACTAGTGTACACATCTGTACAGACTGCAATGTAGAAAGCAGGACATAGGCAGGGGCATGTATTTCACACATGTGAGGTATATGTATGTGCGTGACATAGGTGTATTCAATACTGAATGCCACAGTGTGTGTGTGTGTGTGTGTGTGTGTGTGTGTGTGTGTGTGTGTGTGTGTGTGTGTGTGTGTGTATAGGGCTGTCTGGTCCCTGGAGTGAAGATGTATGTTACCATACTGAACTGATAAGAACCCTCACCCCATCCAGGAGACACATTCTACTATCCGTGTTGATGTCCCTGATCTTAGGCCATACTGACTACCTGTACATGTGTATTCTCTGTGGCACATCATGTAGGTGCACAGTACTGTAATGATGATTTGCACACAGGCAGGGGTCCGCACCTCACCAGTAGCAACTGTGTGCGAGTGTGTGTTACTGTGTTGGTGAATCCGTGAGTGTGTGGGTGTGTTACTGCATCACTGAATACATATGTGTCAATATCTGAGTGTGTGGGTGCAGTTGTGTGTTGGCATCCTGTCATGGGAATGTGTATTACTGATTCCCAATGAGGCATCACACTTCCCACTGGCCTCTACCCTTGTAATCAGCTAGACCACTCTCTTACCTCACCACTCCATGTAACTGTACCTGTGATGTCACCCTTTATGGATGTCATGTCTGTAGCCACAGTAGCTTAATACACAGGTATCATGCTCTTGGATCAGTAGACGTGTTTGGAACGTGGGACATTCTCAGTGGTATGTGGCAGCTACATTGTGCATGCTGGTATATTCATACATACCTGTGAGTAGTCCACATTGACATATGGGACACTAACTGCAAACACTGACATCCACCGGCACATGCAATTAGACCTGAAGGAGGACAGCAGAACATCATGACCAACATGCAGTTACTGTTGTTACACAAGACACATACTGTTAACAGAACGAAATGCATTGTACACCTGTAGTACTTGGTATTTCTGCTGCCTGTCAACAGTACTCAACAATTGTAAACTGAACTTATCTTCCTAGTCTGTTCACCCTGTGCATCAGACCATATGAGCATGTCCCTGCACCGATGGTGTGGATGTCAGGGATGCAGCACAGGTATCATCATATGCACAGGGTGATAATGTTTGCCAGAGACCTAGGCTGCACCATTGGATGACATCATGTGTGTGGGTTAGGGCCTTTGATCTAATTGGGCATGGTGGATGTTATGCATGTGTGTGTTACGGTGCCCTACATATTTTTCCAGTGTGTGCGTGTATGTAAGCACACAGTTCTGCCATGTGTCTGGCCTACACAGGGGTATTATTGATAGCTGCGGACTGTACAGGCAAGGTTTTACAGTTCACGGTGTCCAGCCATGGACATGTGACCTGTGCCTGCCAGGAGTTGCACGGGCACTACCAGGCAGAGGTGCAGATTGGGTACTGTCTGATGTCACTTGTCCACTGGAACTGTGTCCCTGTTGGGGCCATTGCGGGCCATGTGCACATGGCCTGCTGTGTCGCGGTGTGGACAGCACAGCACCAGATGCACTGCTGCTGCTACCGTCACTATGGAAGCGGACATGTGAGGTAGCTCGTACATGTAGACCTGAAACAGGTGATGTAGCAGGCCTACATACACATGCAGGCATACATACACATGCCAGATGTTCCAACACAGACAGCTCACGCTCGCAGATTGTCATGCCACGGTCAAGGACTCCAACCATGTCACCCAACCATCTATCCAAAGCATCAGCAATCTGCTGTTGAGCATTTACCATTTCCTGGATGTTGTTGTTTAAAGAATGGACAGCAGCCCTCTGAAGCCTCTGATCTTCTCTGTTTAGCAATTCAGCACGTGCCTGTGCCTCCATTACAGACTGAAACATGCATCTGGTGACACCAGCTGCTGCGCTCTGTCTTGCAGGAGCATGTTAGCCAGAGGTCCTCCTATGAGCAGCACTGGCCACATGCCTGTGTGGGGCACCACCAGTCAGTTGGCTGACACCATGGTGTGCAGGCACACCTTCCATAGCCCCCTCACTTTCCTGTTCCAAGCTACCATGCACCAACTGTCCTTCCTTTATGGCCACTGGTGACGGGATATGTGCAGACATGGGATCTGTGTGCGGACATGAGGGGTATATAGCTGGAATGGCAACCAATGGCACAGTTTCAGCCCCTGACAACTCTGCCTGTGCCTCAATCATACATTCATCACCACTGCTAGAGTCTGTGGGGACACTAACATCAGATGTACCGCAGGAGGGCAACGCACCTACATCACCTGTGAAGGCAGACAAGAACTGCACATTCCAATCTATACAATAGACACACACACACGCATGTGATATGACAGAAGGCATGCAACATGCATGTGGTACGGCAGACGGCATGCAGCGCAGACAATAATAGTGGTAGTTATCATACATCCCTGGCTTGCACACAACAGTATGCATGTGTCATAGCAGACGGCATGCAAATTATACAATCATAGTAGTAGTTAGCATACATCCCTGTGTTACACCATGTAGATCAGCACAGGTTAACAGTACACCTGCCTGATGTGTGGCATATGACCTTGACAATCACATGTAGTATGACATGCGATCTGCTGATGTGTGCAATGACATGCATCATGTTTAACACAATGGTGTCCTGTCAAATATACAGTGGGGTAATGGTGTCCCAATTCAGTATTGTCTGTCTGCCCTACAGATATACTGCACATTTAACTGATGTGCATGGCCATTGCAGGGAATCATGAGGTGTCTCTATTGCTGCATAGTGTGAGTTACAGACACAGTTCATAGCCATGACTGTATTCAGATACAATACATATATACTGTGGAATGTGACCCACGTCACTGAGGTGTATACACACTAAACCATGATGTGGAAGTTGTGACACAGGTCACTGAAGGGTATACGGATGGCACCCCTGCACATCTGCAACCATATTAATGCTGCCTGGCAACTATGGCCAGACATGGTGAACACGTAGGTTCAACATGTACCACATGACATCTGTGTACCACACACACATATGAGGAGCAAGTATGACATTGATGACTGACACCAGCAAGGGGAATGTACTGTATCTGTGGGCTGATGTGGATACTGTACAGGTGACTCCTCTCATGTTGTGACACCCTCAAGATGTTCAACACATCTTATGTGGTGGATTGATGTTACACCTACACAAGATGTGCACAGGCCTGTAGGATGTCTAGTGTTCCACATCTGCAATATAACCATTACACAAAGGCCATAGTTGGACCATGTGTAGCCATTGTATGACAGGGTGTACACATAAGCACTTCACGTCTACTGTGTGTGTGTTGCTCCATGTCTCTGGCCATCCTCCATGGCCATGTGTGTACATGTGTTAGCCAAAGTATTGTGATGGGCATCTATTTCACATGTCTGTGTTGTCCCATATGGCATAAACCCATAGATGTCATATGCTCCACTGACAACAGGGTTATGCAGACAAAGGATGTATGTGGGAAATGTTTTCAGGTTAGTTAGGCAGTGCTGCAGCCAGGCCACTAGATGTCATGGGCATGTCAAGATAGCACATCACATTGTGTGACATTCATAGCAGGGCTATGATCCACACCAGTGATTTCTGTGGGTTGGCCATACTCCAGCCCACTGTGTAGTACTGTTTGCATTCCCCACATGTGTAGTTCTGATCTGTAGTACACATCCCTACAGAGAACAGCACCTCTACCATTGCATTGACAGCTGTCCACACATCTGGCAATGAAAGTTTGTGAGGATTCATGTCAGTGAGATGATTCACATAGTTTGCAAGTGTTGCACATGGGTAGGCATTGTGATGCATTGCAGGTCCAACCTGTATATTGTGACAGGACCATACATTATGTGTACATGTAGTAAATGCCACATGGCAGATAGATCTGTGCATCACGATTCCTGATAAATAATAACAGTCTCATATGCAACAGGCTGCTGTCGCAGCAGAATGCCAGAAGTACCAAAACAGGAGTAACACAGCAGTATGAGCATTATCCATGCCTGTATGATGGCTACAGGGTGCAATGTGCATGTTAACACATATACAGTACATTAGACTATACTATTGTGTATGCACATGTGTGCATACACAGAGTAGCATACTATAGTATGCGGCATGTGTGTATACATGCCTTGCATATGATGTTACATTACATATTGTACAGTGACACATGCAACTATATGGAATATAGTTGCTATAGGTGCAGCACTGACTTACCAGGCAACTCCAGGCTCAGTGGTTGAGATACACACACCTCCACAATATCTGCTAAGGCTAAGGTGTCCCCAGGTTGGCCAGTAGCTCCTCGGTTCGTGTGAGTGGGGGCTGGGTTGGTGGTCCACCACCAGTTGAACCTTGTTCCCTGGTGATTGCATTTGCATGCTGTTTCGCCCATCTAAGAAAGGTCCAAAATGCTTGGTGCTGACTAGATCCAACCAAAGGAGAACAGTCCAGGCAATCAAATAAGAAAAAACCTCCAGAAGGATACTGCTGTCGTATAAAAGGTCTTTATTAAAACCAAGACAAAAGTTAAAATCCAAAAAACAGATGGAGAAGATGTTAGCACTTTCGGGTGTTACCCTTCATCAGACAAAGTATAATCATCCTAGGTCTATATTTAAAACAAATCTAAGCCAATCAAAATCAGTAAAAAACCCGCCTATTTCTAAGGGCGGGTTTCATAGGTACAACATCATTTAGACCCGGCCATCTATGAGCCATAAGTTCAATGATCCACCTAGACTCAGCAAGTTCTGTTTGTAATTTTATATCGCCCCCTCTCTTATTCAATGTGATATTGACTATAGCCCTAAATGTAAAAACATGTGTGGGAAAATCACTAATATGCCTAAATAGGGCATTGTGAACATCACCATTTCTAATGGCTGATAAATGCTGTAACAATCTCACCTTAAACATATTGTTAGTCTTGCCCACATAAAAACATGGGCAAGAACTACACTCAGCCAGATACACAATGTTCTTCGTTCTACAAGTTGCCCTAGCTTTCAATTCTATGGTCTTACCTGTAGTGTGATGCTTAAACAGTGTACCCCTGTTAAGGTGAGGACAAGCTTTACAAGCTCCACAGGGTGCGCTACCAACTTGTTTTATAAAAGCCCTTTCGGGCATAGTGCGTTCCTTACACAAGATATCCTTTAAATTTTTGTTTTTCCTATAGCCAAAAATAGGGGCCAGACCTACTATATCTTTGACCTTATCATCACTGATAAGCACATTCCAATTCCTTTTAACTATGTTGGTGATGTCCTGTATATTGCTACTGTAGGTAAAGGTCATTTTAAGGGGATTTCCTTCTATTCTACCCACTTTCGCCACTGATTTACTAGAATGTAGCCATGGTTTATAGTCAGTGCCCCTTTTGGCTTTACTGGTAGAAATGGTCCTATCCACCATCTGTCCCTGATATCCCCTATCCTGTAGGAAGCTTTTTAACCTATTGGTTTCCCCTTCAAAACTGGATTCCTCAGTGCAGATCCTCGATATTCTGCTTACCTGTCCCTTAATAACACCTGGGAAAGTAAATCGAGGATGCATGCTGTCAAAAGTTAACAGCGTGTTCTTCCAGCAATCCTTCCTATACAAACCTGTGGTGAATCCAGAGTTGGTTTGTGTGATTAGGACATCCAAAAAATCTAATCTGTCCCGGAGGCAGCCTTTGTGAATCTAAAAAATGAAGTGGTGGAATTGAGGTAGTCCACAAAACTATCCATTGATTTTTCATCCCCTGTCCACAGGATAAAAACATCATCCACATAACATTTGTACAGCCTGACAAATGGCCACCATTGGGGATGATTGTAAATATAATGACCCTCCCAGTGTGAGAGAACAAGGTTGGCATAGGTGTTAGCACAGGGTGTGCCCATCGCTACACCCTGTGCTTGTTGATATAACTGGTCAGGGCCCAGAAAAACATTATGTTCAAGTACTAGACGTAGCAGGGTGGTAATCAATTCTATCTGGGAATGCTCAACCTCTTTTGTCTGTAGAACTTCAGCTATAGCATTAATGCCATAATCATTGTGAATGACAGTAAAAAGGCTGGCCACATCCAGAGTCACCATGAGATACGGATCATCATGGGCCCCCCTCTCTACCTCACCTAGTGCTCTCAAAAAGCCACCTGTGTCAGATAGGATATTATCAATACCATCCACTACGGGTCGTAAAACAGTTTCCAACCAAATGGAGGCATTTTCTGTCACCCATTTTCTGCCTGATACAATGGGTCTAATGGGTGGGTCATTCAGGGACTTGTGTATTTTGGGAAGACCCTTAAAAACAGGGGTCACCACATCATCTATCCTGAGGAAGTTATACAATTCTTCAGTAACGGCTCCCCTGTGTAAAAGTTGTTTCAGGCACAAGTGCACTTTGTCAATAATAAGCTTAACCTTAAGTGGATTAATGGATAGATATGTTTCTCCATCGGACAGAAGAGATTTCAATTTGTCAAGATAGAAACTGGTGTCCATGACCACGGTAGCCCTCCCTTTGTCTGCCATCTTAATAGTTATGTTACTATTATTACACATATCATACAAAGCCTGTTTTTGTGTAGAGGTCAAATTATAATATTTATGTGAAAAACCACTGTGAAAGTATGCCATTAAATCTCTTTCACAGGCATTAATAAAGAGGCTCATAGAAGCAGTAAAAGTGGGAACAAAAGCACTAGGTTGTCTCAACATAGCCCTACCAGTGTTGTTAGATCCAAACATATTACGTAGGGCTGCAGTCCTGCAAAACATCATAATATCCATAATAACTTCATGAAAAATACTCTCTTTGCTAGGTACAAAAGACAGTCCCTTATTGAGTACATAGAGTTCATGTGAACTTAAAACATGGCTAGATATATTATAAACAATATTATTAGTATCATTAGTCAGTCCAGATACCTTTTCTTGTTCTGTATGTCCCTGCTCTCGCTCCGAGAGCGTTTCCATGGTCCCTTCTTTTTGACCGGAACAGGCAGGTTGTTCAAAAAATTTTGTTGTAAAAACATTTCTTTGGGTCTGGCCCCCAATCTCGACGCTGTTGTTGTTCCGCTCCCCTGACTGACGTTCTCATGAGCCACACTGAAGGAAAGATTGTTGTCTGCTACATTATGCAATCTGGATGAAGAACCATCCACCGGATGCAAAAAGTCACTGGGCACTTCAAGAATCCCAGTAGGAGCGGCCAAATGTGGAGAAGCCGCCACTTTGGAAGTAGTCGCAGCGAGGGCATGGGCGTCGTCATCCGTCGATGGATCCTTCCTGAGGCTCTGGCGTCGCTGTGGTGACGTGACTGGGCAAGGAGGTTGCACAGCTGCAGAGCCATGGACGTCATCCTTCTTCGGCAGGCCTCGCCCCGGACTGTGAAGTCGCTCCGATGACGTAGCCGTGCTGCTGGACTGCGCCGCCCTACTCAGTGGCTCAGCCGGCCTGGCTGAGGAAGAGACAGTTCTGTGCGAACGTTGTACATTTAACAGAGTCTCTAAATCATGGTCGGTCCTCCTGTGATCCAGTCCGGGTCTCGCCCAAACAAAAATGTTACCCCTAGAAAAATCTTCGTAGTCTCTCTTAAGTTTGGTCATTTTTGTATTTCTTAGTTTATTCTCATTCTCAGACATAGATAGATACGTCTCTTTCAAACGTTTAGAGTGGGTGGGTCCTGCAAAATCAGTCTCCAGTTGAAGGCACATTCTCTTAACCTCTTCTTTAAGCGAGGCTATCTCCGTAGAGAAAAAACTTATGAGGAGTTCCATGTACTAACATCTTCTCCATCTGTTTTTTGGATTTTAACTTTTGTCTTGGTTTTAATAAAGACCTTTTATACGACAGCAGTATCCTTCTGGAGGTTTTTTCTTATTTGATTGCCTGGACTGTTCTCCTTTGGTTGGATCTAGTCAGCACCAAGTATTTTGGACCTTTCTTGGGTTTGTTTTGGGCTTATTTGGTGCTGAGCTGCTGTGGATATGCCTGCTCAAGTAAGTCTGTCTTCTGATATCACTGACAGTGTACAACCTGATGTGAATGATAAAGGAACTAATATAGAGCGTTTTATTACCATGGATAATCCTTTGCTACATATGGGCTTCCTTATACCTGACTATGTGGGTTCGACAGCTTCAGCCCCTGTTATGGTGGATCAGAATTTTGATACGCTTTTGAGAGACTATAACTATAAAGTGGCTAAATTGCAAAGATTACAATGGCAGACTTTTCACTTTCAAGCCTGCTTGCAATATGGTATAGTCCCTCGTGGGATGAGGGTACTATGTATGCCTACTCAGGGTAGTCGCTACCCTGAGTTGTTGGCAAAATGGCAAATGATTAACATTCGAACGAGTTTCCAGTCACCACAGCGACGCCAGAGCCTCAGGAAGGATCCATCGACGGATGACGACGCCCATGCCTTTGCTGCGACTACTCCCATAGTGGCGGCTTCTCCCCATTTGGTCGCTCCTACTGGGATTGTTGAAGTACCCAGCGACCTTTTACATCCGGTGGATGGTTTTTCATCCAGATTGCATAATGTAGCAGACAACGATCCTTCCCACAGTGTGGCTCATGAGAACGTCGGTCAGGGGAGCGGAACAACAACAGTGTCGAGATTGGGGGCCAGACCCAAAGATATGTTTTTACAACAAAATTTTTTGAACAACCTGCCTGTCCCGGTCAAAAAGAAGGGACCATGGAAACGCTCTCGGAGCGAGAGCAGGGACATACAGAACAAGAAAAGGTATCTGGACTGACTAATGATACTAATAATATTGTTTACAATATATCTAGCCATGTTTAAGTTCACATGAACTCTATGTACTCAATAAGGGACTGTCCTTTGTACCTAGCAAAGAGAGTATTTTTCATGAAGTTATTATGGATATTATGATGTTTTGCAGGACTGCAGCCCTACGTAATATGTTTGGATCTAACAACACTGGTAGGGCTATGTTGAGACAACCTAGTGCTTTTGTTCCCACTTTTACTGCTTCTATGAGCCTCTTTATTAATGCCTGTGAAAGAGATTTAATGGCATACTTTCACAGTGGTTTTTCACATAAATATTATAATTTGACCTCTACACAAAAACAGGCTTTGTATGATATGTGTAATAATAGTAATATAACTATTAAGATGGCAGATAAAGGGGGGGCTACCGTGGTCATGGACACCAGCTTCTATCTTGACAAATTGAAATCCCTTCTGTCTGATGGAGAAACATATCTATCCATTAATCCACTTAAGGTTAAGCTTATTATAGACAAAGTGCATTTATGCCTGAAACAACTTTTACACAGGGGAGCCGTTACTGAGGAATTGTACAACTTCCTCAGGATAGATGATGTGGTGACCCCTGTTTTTAAGGGTCTTCCCAAAATACACAAGTCCCTGAATGACCCACCCATTAGACCCATTGTATCAGGCAGGAAATGGGTGACAGAAAATGCCTCCATTTGGTTGGAAACTGTTTTACGACCCGTAGTGGATGGTATTGATAATATTCTATCTGACACAGGTGGCTTTTTGAGAGCACTAGGTGAGGTAGAGAGGGGGGCCCATGATGATCCGTATCTCATGGTGACTCTGGATGTGGCCAGCCTTTTTACTGTCATTCACAATGATTATGGCATTAATGCTATAGCTGAAGTTCTACAGACAAAAGAGGTTGAGCATTCCCAGATAGAATTGACTACCACCCTGCTACGTTTAGTACTTGAACATAATGTTTTTCTGGGCCCTGACCAGTTATATCAACAAGCACAGGGTGTAGCGATGGGCACACCCTGTGCTAACACCTATGCCAACCTTGTTCTCTCACATTGGGAGGGTCATTATATTTACAATCATCCCCAATGGTGGCCATTTGTCAGGCTGTACAAACGTTATGTGGATGATGTTTTTATCCTGTGGACAGGGGATGAAAAATCAATGGATTGTTTTGTGGACTACCTCAATTCCACCACTTCATTTTTTAGATTCACAAAGGTTGCCTCCCGGGACAGATTAGATTTTTTGGATGTCCTAATCACACAAACCAACTCTGGATTCACCACAGGTTTGTATAGGAAGGATTGCTGGAAGAACACGCTGTTAACTTTTGACAGCATGCATCCTCGATTTACTTTCCCAGGTGTTATTAAGGGACAGGTAAGCAGAATATCGAGGATCTGCACTGAGGAATCCAGTTTTGAAGGGGAAACCAATAGGTTAAAAAGCTTCCTACAGGATAGGGGATATCAGGGACAGATGGTGGATAGGACCATTTCTACCAGTAAAGCCAAAAGGGGCACTGACTATAAACCATGGCTACATTCTAGTAAATCAGTGGCGAAAGTGGGTAGAATAGAAGGAAATCCTTAAAATGACCTTTACCTATAGTAGCAATATACAGGACATCACCAACATAGTTAAAAGGAATTGGAATGTCCTTATCAGTGATGATAAGGTCAAAGATATAGTAGGTCTGGCCCCTATTTTTGGCTATAGGAAAAACAAAAATTTAAAGGATATCTTGTGTAAGGAACGACTATGCCCAGGGCTTTTATAAAACAAGTTGGTAGCGCACCTGTGGAGCTTGTAAAGCTTGTCCTCACCTTAACAGGGGTACACTGTTTAAGCATCACACTACAGGTAAGACCATAGAATTGAAAGCTAGGGCAACTTGTAGAACGAAGAACATTGTGTATCTGGCTGAGTGTAGTTCTTGCCCATGTTTTTATGTGGGCAAGACTAACAATATGTTTAAGGTGAGATTGTTACAGCATTTATCAGCCATTAGAAATGGTGATGTTCACAATGCCCTGTTTAGGCATATTAGTGATTTTCCACACATGTTTTTACATTCAGGGCTATAGTCAATATCACATTGAATAAGAGAGGGGGCGATATAAAATTACAAACAGAACTTGCTGAGTCTAGGTGGATCATTGAACTTATGGCCCATAGATGGCCGGGTCTAAATGATGTTGTACCTATGAAACCCGCCCTTAGAAATAGGCGGGTTTTTTACTGATTTTGATTGGCTTAGATTTGTTTTAAATATAGACCTAGGATGATTATACTTTGTCTGATGAAGGGTAACACCCGAAAGCGCTAACATCTTCTCCATCTGTTTTTTGGATTTTAACTTTTGTCTTGGTTTTAATAAAGACCTTTTATACGACAGCAGTATCCTTCTGGAGGTTTTTTCTTATTTGTTTCGCCCATCTAATGAGGTATGTACAGTGTCTGCACACCTGCTGGTATGTACGGTTGTGGCCACCCCCATCATTAACCCTCCTGCGAAGTTCCATCCACAGGGCATCCCGCTGCTGTGCATCCTGTGGCACATGGCTGAATAGGATATCATGATTGTCAAGTAGGTATGGGATGAGGGCCTCATCCTCCAAGCGGGAAAAAGGGGGTAGCCTTGCACACTGCATACCTGGAAGACATAATGATGGAGACAGGTCATAGTAACTCAAAGAGACATACAGAGCTACAGCTGAACATACATGTGTATCGCATTTATTACGTTTAAATAGTTGTATTTGCAAACCTACATGACACTGACATGTTTGTGTCACACACATGTGACACTCAGGGGTGAGTGGATATTATCACCATATATGTGTGTGTCACCTGATTACATTGCTCATACTCCATGTGGATGCTGTCTTGATGTGGCATGTCTGTTTGCCTGTACTGGTGTTCCTACCTATCAGCACATGGCTGGATGTGACCACATTAATGCAGTCGACCTTGATGCTGTGTATATGTCACGTATAAAGACTTACACTGCCTTAACAGACATGACCTGTGACCCTGCAGACTTGCTCACATAAGGTTTTACATGTATGTGTTCTGCCATATACATCTACATGGCATTGTACAGCAATTCAACATCTTGCCATGTATCACCTGTGTTGCACATGTGATACACATGGAACACTGGCTAGCCAGATGGTATTTGCAGGGATGGATATCAGCTATAGCATGTACAGTCAAAGTCAACTAGTAGGCTATATGTCATGGACCATGTATGAATCTAGGATGAAAGGTTACCTGGCAGTAGCCGACAGGTGGGTCTCTGGGTCCAGGTGGAGCAGTGCCACATTACTAATCCACAGGGTTAAAGATACATTTACCATGCGGTCATCACGCCATGTCTGAGAGGGAAGCGATGTGCAGCTTTGACAGACAGGAATGCATAGTATGGCAGGACTATTTAAAGTGTATGGGACGAGGATCTGTCCAGCATGTGGAAGGTGGATGCCCATGAAGTATGTGTTTGAGAGCAGGATGTGTACGTGTAGCATGTCCAACATCACTGGGTTGGACATGGAGTTATTCAGGGTATGCATTATGCTACATAGTTGAGATGGGGAATGGGAAGGCTGTTGTAGGCCATCTGCACATGGCCAGTACCCCTTAAAGGAAATATGTGATCTGATATGGGTCACTTGAGTGTTGTGTATGACTGGACAATGATCTCTAAATTCATGGATGGCACCCTGTCATTATTAGGGTTGCCACATATGACTACCTGACAGGTGTGGTGATGTAGCTATCACAGGAAAGACAACTGCCCAGCTGCATCCCTTACACATAAGTGTCCATTATGTTTACCGCTGCCTAGGTGGTAGTTCATGGGTACAGGGTTATTAACATGGGGTGACAATGCAATATGTAGCTCTCAGATTGTGGCCATATGTCACACACACCTCACCCACAAAGCCCCTTCTGTATGTTGTCCACAACACTCCTGAGTCGGCTATTGCTCCTAGGTCATAGTCATTTGCATACTTCAATAGGCAGATGCTTTCAGTATGTCTGTGAGGTATGGACTACAATGAGGGGAATACAATTCATTAACCCTGACTTACTGTAGCTGCCACTGGTGTGATGAGCATGTATTATTCAGACACCTTCTGTAGTGCTGGTTCTGCCAGCAGTCCCATTGCAAAACACTCCTGTGACATAGGAATGTACATCTAGTATACCGAGTGTAGGTGGTACACAGTAAGGGTGATGATGTCCTATGACCTGGCAAGGTTATGATATGCAGTGTGAAATCAACCTTACTGTCATCTACATCTGTACTGCTAACATCAATTATTTGATCAAGGTTCATAGCCTTCCAGACCAGACTCAGCAGGGTAGTAGTGCAGTATTTCCCATTATCAGTGGTGTCTCCCCCTTTGTGGGTTGTGATACCTGTTGGTGTGCATCATTCAGTGTGTACACAGCCTGACATGGAGCTATGTTTTACATGATGTGTACGTGGAGAGCATTTTGTTTTGCCATATGTGTATGATACAACCTGTGATGTGGACAGGTCCCATGCAGCCTGAGTGCAGCTTGTACCTGCATAGTTGTGGGTACAGGGGTCCTGTGGTGTACATGGATATATGATTGTGTACCTGTTGGGGGGGGGTGTTTCTGTTATCCAAGACCCTATCTGGATTGCTTATTCATTCTCAGCACTTGTTCAGAACTTGTAAGCACTATGTAAGCTACTAATTACTATAGCACTCAATCTTCCTCATTACCTAGAGGTAAACAAGTTTTGTACATACTTTTCTCACTTGCTTAGAGTAAAATATCTCTTGTACTCACTTTCCTCACTTATCTAGGGGAAAGTATTTCTATACTCAGGCATGTCCAAGAGTCAACTGCCAGTGTTCTCTCCTGTCTATCTGATGAATCTGGACATCTTGAGCCAATGTACACATTGCCTCATGTACACAGAAAAGCCTCTCCACCTACCACCCAACACTACAACCTGTGAGAGATGCACTTATCTAGCCAAACTGGAGGTAAAGCTCTCTCCAACCAAGCCTGACCCTGACAGTCATGTAGAGAAGGTAAACATTTGCACCACACCACACCTATCACATATTCTCACTGAATCTATCCCACCATTAACTGAGAAAACTACTCGTGTACCAACTCATTAGCTCAACTGTTTCTCGAATTCATAAACACCAATGCCCTGGATCAACATATCCACACACCCACCAGGGGCAACAATATCCTAGACCTAGGCATTACCAATGTGAGTGACCGGTGCTGCACACCTGAAGTTAACTTCTCATTGATCTGATCCAGCCATGAGCTGAACACCGTTGATATCCACATCCCGCTCCCACCCCCCATTAAGGGAACCACAGTATAATATGTCTACAAAGCCAACTTCATACTTCTTAAGACAGACGTGGTGAACGTCATGACACCCATGCAGATGGACAATACTGTTACAACTGCTGAATCCTACACAAATGCACTCTATAAGCACTTACAAGAGTGCATGGATTGTGCTATCCCGAACAGAACCAAGATGCTATACTCCTAATTAAGGAAACCAATCTGGTGGTCCCCTGCCATAAACAAACTGTACTACAGGAGGAAGACATTGTTGCAAACGAGAGTACAATCCCATGTGTGGAGGAGCTCCCTGGTCAGCCTCAGTAAGAAGGTGAGATCCCTTATAAGATCCTCCAAAGCTAGCTATGAAAACAAAACCGACACTAATTCCAACAACAACCACAAAGCATTATATAGCTATGTCACATATCTCGATGTCAACACCCAGATCTGCTCTGAGTTACAGCACAAAGGCACGAACATTACAGAACCAACTGATATTGCCAACATCCTGGCAGATAGGTTCAGTGCTAACTTTTCCCCCTCCCACTCAAAGCTGCACACTCCAAAGCCAATATCAGAGTATCCATGGGACCAGACATCATCCCAGGCTGCATTTTACATGAACTTCAGAACATACTGGCTCCCCATCTACGCACCATGTTTAATAATAGCCTTGCATCGGGCTTAGTGCCCCCTGAATGGTGCACAACAACAGTTACCCCACTCCACAAAGGTGGCACCAGAACGGACCATGGGACCTATTGCCCTATAGGCCTGACTAGCCTAGTCTGCAAAGCTATGGAGCACATCATGGATCTCAGTTACAGAGACATTGGGTACCTCCAAAACCTTTGACCCCCCCCCAGTTTGGCTTTGTTAAGGGCAGACCATGCCTCCTAAATCTGGTCAACTTCTTAGAGACAGTTATCAAGGCATTAGATGAGGGTAAGGAGGTCCACACACCCCACCTAGATCTCTCAATGGCTTTCAACACCATTCCTCAATCTGGTATTATCAACATACCCATCCACCTGAACATTAACCCCTACGTCATGTGATGGTTTGCAAAGTGGCTCATGGACAGAACCCATACAGTGGGAGTTGCATACCCTAGGTCCGACTGTATACCAGTTACAAATGGCATCCACCAGGGCTCAGTCCTAGAACCCCTCATGTTCGGTATATACTTCTCTGATGTACAGGCAAGCACAGGAGGGCTTTGACTGAAAAGGTTTGCAGACGACTGCAAACTAAGGGACATAATTGTTTGCCCAGCTGTTACAGACACCCTCAGGAAGGGTCGCACTGAGATGGATACCTGATGTCAATATCATGGCCTCAAGCTGAATGCCAAAAAGTGCATAGTCATCCCCTTTGGATATAACTAACTACCCGCGGACTACCACATAGGTGCTAATCCCCTACATACAGAAAAGGTAATAAGGGATCTGGGAACCCCAGTAGATAGCAATCTCTCCTTCGATACCCATAATGACAAGGTGGTTAGAATATCCTTCTACATGCCCCCCCAATCTCTAATGGGTTCTCATCCAGATCAAAGGAGGCCATTGTGCCTCTCTACTCATGACTTATTAGACACATTAAAGGATACAATACCCCATTTGGGATATACCTTACAAGACAACTGCAACAGCTTGGAAGACCACAACAGTACCACACCAAGAGGATTACTGACCTCAAACAAATGACCTATGCAGCCCAACCGAAGAAACTCCAGCTGTACTTGTTTGCATACCGCATACTCCCAGGTGATCTCTGCTTGACATACAAGGCCCATGTTCAACCCAGTATTGCTGGATATGCTCCACCTAAACAGAGGCTCCTTAGAGCCACATGCTCTAGGGATATACACCTAACCACAACGATGACTAGGACGTGCTGGACGGATAGATTCCTGACCCGGACACTCCCCATGCTTTGGAACATGATTCCAATGTACATCAGGCAGGGCCCCTCACTAGCATTCTTTAAGGGAAACCTTGATGTGTGGATGGGAGACAGACATGTACCTCGGGGATTACTGCAGTGGCTCTGCTGGACAGAGGCACAGGGAACTAATGGCTCTGCCATTCAGAGGCACAGGAAACTAACCTATGGGGGTGGTGAAAGCCAATACACTCTAGCTAGGCTTATAAATACCCTTGGTAAGACAGCCTAGTACCTACCTTTGCACTTATTACATGTCTTATGTGCATGGATAGTTAACTAGCTCTTCCATTTTACTTTGCTATCATGCTGATAAACTGTCGGGTGACTAAAAGTCATATGTATCCTTTTATTGTGTATTGTAAATGCCAATAGACATAACTAATGTTTGCCTAACATAACAGTAATGCTATGTAACTTGTAATATATATCTGCCTACAATACTGTACATTACACATTTATTGGCACAATATCCCACAATGCAAATCATAATTGCACAGTGGACCATCCTTCGACATGTCACTCTCAGTAATACACCCATACATATGGCTACTGTTACAATATATCACCATATACTATCCCGTGTTATAGCACATACTTGTTGGACCAGCCCTGCCACTGACAGCGGCTGGTGAGGAATATTTGTGTTCAAAGCCCTTATATAGCATCCCTTGTGGTGTATACGGTGTTTGCCTTGTGACCTACAGCAGTACCCACAAATACTACAATCGTTACTGTGCTCAACAATACATCACTACAAGATTACTGTTTCCACCATATGGATTGCGTGCACTTTAAATACTACAGAAAAGGTACTAAATACACAGACATACTGACTGTTCTACATACCTTATTAGTAACCCGGGGTGTCGTTAACTGTCGATTCAATCCTTTTCATTTTGTGTTTCAATCTTCTTTGTAACGTTCTGCTGGTATATACGGATGGTTTGAATGTGTGATAAGCCACCCTTTTCTAGTTAAATATCAGTAACATATGGTATCCTGACCACCAATTGGTGTTCCAAAGTAGTTAATTAGATGCACATCAGCTGTGCAACTACTACATTAGCCGATACCATGGCAACAGTGATGTATAACTGAGTACTCCTTTTGGGCATTGTCTGTTTGCCTTACTTTCAAGGAAGATGGCCTGGATGTGTTGTTTGTGATGTATTTCAACAGCTATATGGAGACAGACAGAGATATATTAGCTTCATGATTCCTGTGGGTTGTGTGTAATGGCTAGACGATTTTGTTCTACATGTGAGTACAGCTGTTATATTTCAGAACATTGCTGCTTATGCAGGGTTTGTTTGTACCTGATACTTCTGCAGATGTTTAAGTCTGGCAAGGATGTTTGGGCAGCTCAAGGCTGTATGGCTATGCATGAATAGTTATGTGGTTTACAGTGTGCTCACCAGATATCCTTGATTTGGTGTACATGTGTAGCATACTGTGCTGCTACTCAGTAATTGGTAACACATCCCGGTGTACACACAACTCTCTGAAACGGGATTAGTGCAAATAAACCCTGTAACATCAGCAGCTGTTCCATTGTATAACAGCAACTATTTCACATAGGGCCATGTTAGTGTGTCTCTGACAAGGTATGTTAAGGCTTCTGCAGATGTCGTACAGTGAGTGAAGGATTTGTGATGTTATTACAGTTTGTATTGTAATTTGTTTGGGTGTGGGGATGATGTTGGTGGGTGTGCATAGCAGATGCAGGTGTGTAGGAACTGCTTTTATACATAATTGATATGTGTGTGAGGGTTCCTTCCCTATTTGAACACCTATCCTTTAGTGGACTAATACTATGGTAATTGCAGGCTGATTCATTAAGGCACTGTTATGTGGTTCCTGTATAGCATGCAGGTGATGTTAGTCCTTGAATCCTTTCGGAAATACATCAGAATGTAATAAAGTGTTGCTACATGAGAGCTGTGTATTTCTTTCATAGGTATTTGCAGTCATTGTAGTTGTGTTGGTGACTGATCCTCTTTGGCTAGGGTTGCCACCTTTTCATATGGCCATAGTGGGACATTTTCGGGACACACATCAGAATTTACAGGCCGACACAAACCCATGGTCAATACAAGGGATAGAACTTTCCTTTCTTGCCTAAATATAGGCTTATTCTTGTAGCAGTTTAGTTGTTTATCCTGTTTCTTGTAACATGTAGGTATTTTCGATACAGAAAGAACTATTGTATGCAACTATTACATTACATATGGGACATAATTATGTTCAACAATCCCAGAACATTTGCCACATTTAATATATTTGGTCAGGACACAACCACCCAAGGTGGGACTATCCCTCACAAAGTGGGACAGGTGGTAACACTATCATTGGCTCATGTCCATAGCACATATTTGTAATAGTGTATAGGCCTATACTCTCCATATCCTTTGTTCATAAAGGTTGGTCGTGGTGGAATGTCTGATTGTTATGGTCCATGTTATACACATATATGAACACTTCAACTGCTGTATACGGGATACCTATTGAATACCAAAACCACACAGTACCGGCCCAGACTCCCATACCCCACACTACCGATAGTGACAGTAACTCGCGAAAGTAACACGAACATAGAACACACACACACACACAGACACACTGCTACCCATCACATCCAAACAAACCATCCTACACTACGTATGAGCAGGTGGACAAGCCCCCTTGCACCCCCCATGTTGGTGTCTGTGCCCCCCACACCCCCCATACTTTAATATTCTACCTCCTAGATCGTGCAGACACACAAAGCTAACCCACACCCACAAATTACAGTCCCCCAAGAACACACACCACACTCAGAACAGACACTTACACACACTACATGGGGTGGCGACAGCAGACACTTTTTGCCTATGCTTATGAGTGGCCTCAGCAGTTGGGCACATACCTACCCATGTATCTATGAACCTCTACATAAAGTATGGACACATGCTAATAGCTTAATTTACTGTTCAGGTATTGACTTACCATGTTACAATGGCAGTTGTGTGTACAATAGTTGAGGGCTACCTATGTAGGATTCACACAGTAGACCACCTATACATGACAATTTATAGGTGGTCGTGTGTGTGTGTGCCATCCATGTTTGCTGTGTGTGCAAGTGGAGAAGGGTGTCAGTCCATGAGTGCCTACACTGTCAGTGTGTGTGCTATAAAGTCCCTCTTTGCCAAGGCATGGGCATACTGGGCATGCCTCTGTCTTCCTACAGGGGCTAGCACAGGGTGTTCATGGTCTGAGTCCCTCTGTGCCTGTGGGTCCCTTGGAAATGGTGGTGGGCTGTGAGGTCCTTCACCATTCTGTCCCTGCTGCAGTTGTTTCCACAGGATCATATTGTGTAGCATGGCACATACTATGAAGATGTGGGCACACGTGCCTGGAGAGTACTGCAATGCTCCACCAGATATGTCCAAGCAACAGAACCGTGATTTCAGCATCCCAAACATGCACTCTTTTCTGATTCTGGTTTTTGCTTGTGCTTCATTATGGCATTCTTGCATGGCTGTGTGTGCATTTCTGATGGGAGTCATCATCCATGGTTCCAGTGCATAGCCAGCATCCCCCACCAGGTGGCCATATGGGATTTCCCCCCTGGCAAATACCTGATACAGCCGTGAGGCATGCCAGATGTGGGAGTCGTGATAGCTTCCAGGGCTGCCAGCACACACATCCATGTTAATGCCCTGGGCATTGCACACGACCTGACAGTTGATGGAGGGGTATCCCTTGAGGTTTATGTAGTGCCTACCCTGCTCACCGGGTGGTGACTTGATGTGTATGTGCGTCCAGTCTATTGCACCCAGTACCTTCGGGTAGTCTGCCACACGGTAGAAGAGACGCATATTGCTGGCCAACTCCTCCTGCATTCGGGGGAAGTAGATGTGTTCATTGGCATGTGGTAACATGGCATCCAGGAACTGGTGGAGTACCCTGGATGCTGATGTCTGTGAGATCCCCATGATATCCCCAGTTGGCCTTTGGAAGGTACCTGTGGCTAATATTCTCAAGCTTACACATACCTTCGTGTCCACTGGGATGGGTTCCCCTCTGTTACTTCTGGCTCTGAGGCGTGGCCGGCACAGCTCAACAAGTTGCTGTATGATGTCCCTGTCCACCCTGTAACACTCTACTATCTCCGAATCATGTAGCCCCTGGTAGGGTACCCTGGGTCTGAACACTCTTCTCCTCCTCCAGTGCCTGAGATGGTTGTCAGCATCATCCTCCACACCATCATCAGTCTCCAACACATGCTGGTGAAGCAAAGCTATGGCAGCCCCTAACATGTACATATTAAAAGTTCCCCATCTGTATACACCAATGGTGCAGAGTGTCTGGGGTACACAAGTGTATGTGTGGGGCTTTCACACCCTATGCTATTGTGCAATGGATGATGCTGGTGTAATTGGGTGTGTTTGTGCAATTCCAGCTGCGGGGTATCTTAATTATTGGTTTTACAGCAGGTACTGCTATTGTGGGGCCTTTGGTGTTGACTTACACTTGGCTGCCATGATTCATCTATTGCCCTTTACTTCAATTTTCAACCTGATTCCCCTCCCATTGTCAGGTATGTATCCAGCTGCTGGCTTTTTTGTTTTGTACTTTAACAACCCAGGATTGTGTTGGGAAATGTGTTATGTAGCTGATCGACAGCAAGTTTGCATTGTTCTGCTGTGACAGTTCTCTTTTCTTTTCTGTACGGCACCTCCCCTTTCCTGTCCTGTAGGTAGCTGCTAGCAGCCTTGTTAACTGTTGCCAATGGCCCACTGTGAGTTCCTAGGTGTTAATTACTCATTTGTACTCCAATTACCATGCTGCAGCATTTCCTTATTGTCTTCCCGTATCCTTCCTGTTTCAGCTGTGGTGTGCACCATGCACAGCCATTTACCAGGTTTCGAGCATGTTTTCATCCACGTTCATATACACTTTCTGTTACCTTGTGTGCTCTCAGCTAAGCAAAGCTATCGCTACTTCCACACCCCTATCCTGCGGCTTTGCTTAGCAACAGGCAACCCAGATTAGCAATGATCCAATGTGCTTACAGCTACGGTGGCGCACCCCTCTCTCGATGTCGTGTTTACCTCCAGGCCACTCCTCGGTGTTGTACCGCTATGCCGTGTGGTACGTCCTTATGCCGGCGGGGCATTTGCAATTCAGTATTACTTGACTCATTTGCATGGCATTGACTACTAATTCCTACTTACCTTGCAGAACACTATCACAGACCCTTAGCAACCCTTGCGCCATGGTTGTGGTGTAGCATGCATGCCATTGACTATTATGGGGAATTTATGAATTGTGTTACATTGCAGTTTTATGACATCTAAATATATTTTCCTTGTGATCCCGTTTGCGCACAGATGCACTGCGGTTTTACTTTGCGTTAGTGTGGCCATGACATTAAATGTTATTTTTTATGTGTTGTGCATGTTTTGTTATGCCATTGGCTATATATTTAGCCATTGGCATATATTAATATTATAATACATAATTTTGGTTCGCTTTCATGGCTCCGATTTTATGTTTGACAAAATGTAAGCCGTTTTTTTTGGTTTACATTTCTTCATGCTTATGCACCACTTCATGAATCGCTATATACCTTCATTTGCATGCTACACTGCTGTGCATGTGGTAATTAGCATACATGCACCAGAAGCTGCAGCTTTGGTGTACGCTGATAGTGCACGTGAAAACAGCTTGTACCTGAATCGCTCAGTGGCCATATTTGGCGCTAGATCGCTGACACTACTATGGCGCCTGACGCAAGCTTCATGAATCCCCGGGATTTAGTTTTCATATGTTGTGTAGAATTAGTATACTACTACTGTGTGTGTGTGTGTGTGTGTGTGTGTGTGTGTGTGTGTGTGTGTGTGTGTGTGTGTGTGTGTGTGTGTGTGTGTGTGTGTGTGTGTGTGTGTGTGTGTGTGTGCGTGTGTGTGTGTGTGTGTGTGTGTGTGTGTGTGTGTGTGTGTGTGTGTGTGTGTGTGTTTTTGTCTTCTTCTCTGTCTTTACATCAGAATTCAGACCCTCTAATCATAAGCTGCTGATTACCATTACTTCAAGCATCCACACAGTGCATTTACTTCAAGCTGTGATACTAATTTCACCATTCCATGCTGTCGTTAACATACTTGCTATTTCAATGATCGCAGCAATTAGAGATTGCTTTCTGCTAATTTTGTATAGAAAGGATATCAAAGCTGCCATTAACATAAATTTCAGTGCATGGATATCCACAGTATAGGAGAAATTCATATTTTATAACTAATTTTGTACAGTGGACCAGAAAAGCTATTCAAGAGTGCATTATTCAAGAAGACAGAGTTTAGGTAGCTAAAATATAAGCTGCTTATGCACAAGTAAAAGTGAGTTGCACTTCTTGAACAAGATCTTCGGTATGAGTTGAACTGCCAACTGTCTTGAAACATAACCTTTGAATACACACATTGCAATACTAGGTGAGGAGGATGATGGACTTACTTAAGGATAATTTCTATAAAATTAACATATTTGGAAGCCTAGCCTGTTGTTGCTTACACAAAATTAGCTTCCCATTTAGTGCTGAATTTCCACATACAAAATACTTTTTATATTTACCCATTTACTAGATCTAAATGAAGTCTTAAAGACGACCTTTATTTATCTTGAGAGACTACAATATTACATTTCACTGCACATTTTCAGAAATCAGTTTCTTAGTAAAGCATTTTTTACTGGATTTTTTCACATAAAATATATAATATATTCACTTCCCTCCAGTTTCCAAATAGGACTTTTCACATTCTTATGCTAGCTTTTTTTTTTCATTTGACTTTCAAGCTCTACTGGTTTATCTAATTTTTTTCTGTTGCAATGGCAATGAACATGCGGCTTATGCAAGATCATTTAGTTCCAATCAGCTGTGGGAAAAATCTCCTATATACATCTGGTGTCTTGAGAGTTTTATAGCCCTCTGGTATTAATTTTCTGGGACATAGTTGTGCTTCTAAACTAGTATTTCATTTTCTATTTCAGACAATTCTTCTTTTTTTGGCTTCTAAAGATTTTATTTAGTGTAATAATTAACTGGTCTTCCCACTCTCTTTTGTGGCTCTATTGCAAAGGCATGTTTTCAAAATTTCTGTAATGAAACATGTTATACTAAGAATGGTCCCCTTCCTTTGTTAATTAATAATTAAATAATTAATAATTAATAATCAATAAAATAATAAATAAATAAAAATAATTAATTTAATATTGTTATTAATTTCTTGTAAATCATGTATTGAAATACAGAAAAGTTTCAGTTATTACTTCCAGTTAATTAATTTAAAGTGCTGACATTATTGGATGATATTAAATTGCAACGAAACATTAAACTGTAACAATTGTTATTAATGTGCTAGTGCATGTATGCTTATTAATTTGCTAGTACAAATACATTTGAGGAATGTTTAGACAAAAACTAAAAGGCACCTTTCATGGAAATGAGCAGTTATAAGCAATGTAGGACTCTGTCAGGACATACATCGGATGTTTTACTGAAAACAAACAGGTGCTGACATGTTTGATGAAATGCTTCCAGCAGAGTGCATGTATTGCCAAAGCAGAAATACGTAGAGCATCTGCAGATGTTCAAGTGCATGCAAACTAAAGAACAGAAACTGCATAAGAAATCATTGAATGATCTTTTCAGAAATATGCACCTTATATTCATTTTGAGTCTGCCTACTGGCTATATATTCAGTAAAAGCCTGCTCAGAACAGTCGTGGCTGACAGTTGTTGATCCGAATCAATCACCTTCACCTCATTATGTGTTACATTAAACTATTTATCTCATACCTGCCTCTCAGTGCAGAGGGATGAAAGTCCTGATAACAGCCCATAAGGTCCATGTTCAATTAGGAGCACAGATGCTAGATGGGATGGACTAGGGTGGATTGGTTTGAGTGGACATTGCTAGCTTGCTCAACTTTGGTGGCAGTTTTGGCTTGCTGCTTGCATGCCACCTAGTGGCAGGACTAGGTGTTGTACCAACAAAACCCAAGCCTCCAGAGCATACACTGCTGAGCATTACTATGCATTACAACCAATGGAAAGTTATGTGTTTATGGAGGAATGCATACTTTACCACTGTGGAATCTATAGAGGAGCTCCAGAGATGTGCTGCAATGAATCATAAGCTCTAGAGGTTTGGAAGGACTCATTCTTTTGTTAGACTGACTGTCCTGCTCCCTACCACCCATTCATCAGTCACAGACATTTGATGGAAGCAGGAACAGATTGCCCCTACCAGGAAGTGAATTAGCTAGATAGGTGTAATCCCAAGCATATGTGGGCCTCGTTCTATTCTCAGTTTGAGTACACTTTTGAGTGCCCATGGAACAATGAATGAATGTGTCGTAGGTTTTTCATGCTGTCCAGTTAGAGGGGTTCCAGAGTCTAGCATCATATGTTTGGGATCAGTGAGCCTTTGCCATAGTTTTGCTCCAGTCCTTTGACAGAGAAATTAATATCTCAATTAGATACAGTTACTAGAACCATCATTGCAGTCATAATGATGTTTTGGGGGAGAAAAAAATCCATATCACATTGTTGGTTATAAAAATATTACCTGGCTACAAACAAAAGTCATTTAGTCTTCTCATTTTGTGTAATTTTGGTATTCAGATTCTAGAGTATTATTTAATTGTTTCAGTTTAGATTTGATTTATTTATTCAATTATTTATCTTCTTATTATTATACCAATGTTGTTGGTCTTAACATGTCAGCACGCTATGCATTCTTAGTTCTTCCTTCTTTGTAAAACAAGTGGCTATAGAAACACCCATTCTAAAATTTTAAATCTACAGCAACTAAACAAGACTCTCTGGAGAGAGAAAGGTTACTGACTTAAGGTATTCACAGCCCATGGAACAAAATTACTACTACAGGATGAACAAATAACTACTCTGATGATCATAAAGGCTAGTCTTAAAGACTGGATGGGTAGATGCAAATTGAACTAGAATTGTCATGTACTGCCCTGCTTCATTTTGGAGGTTAGCATTATTAAGTGCTTGAAAATGGTGGCATTCATTTTAAGTGTCTGTTTAATGCTGTACATGGCTTAATCATCTTATGGTCCTCAAGATCACTTACTAGTACTGTTCATATGTTCCTATGTTCGAAACAATGCTGGTTATTGCTATATTATAGTTTCTTCTATCTAGCAAAGCTTCTAGTGTTTTTCCATTCAAATATAGTCCATGAAGGACTTAAATGAAAGCATTATATTCTGTCAGGTAGATTTCCTGATAACACTTGAAGTACCATATGCCATTAAGTGATCTGCTGCCTTGTATCTAAGTCTGTTGACTGCTGGTGTGTCACATGTGTTGTTCATCACTATCTCCAAGCCTGGGTGACACACAGAAAAGGGAAAAGGAGTGTTTCATTTTTATTTCATTCTGTCTCCCTTTTCTGTGTATGTCCTCCTTTTGAAGTAACATATTAAGAGATCACAGTGCTGGCGGTCACCCCAGCACTGAAGCTAAAGCTGAGCACAGACCCTCTGCAAAACATTGTTTTGCTAATTCTTTTTTTAAGTTTTACTTTACAAAAGTGCGTATGCATGTTTGTTTCTGCTGCAAATATTGTAGTTGCAGTATTTTGAGTTCCAATTTCTGAAACTCATTATTTCATCACCAGTTCAGTTAAACGTAGATTGAAATTGGAGATGTTTTTGTTGCAGCAGTCCCCATAGTTACTCATGTTATCTGTTTCTTCTGCACTGTCACCTTGTACTGCACCTCAGATCCTGATGCAGTTCTGTGACTCAGCCTAAATAAGCAGATGACTCTTTACTTTCTTATACTTCTGTGCCCTTTTTCAGCATAAAGCATTTCCATAAGTAAAATATTTACATAAGTTGCCCTGCATACCTCTCAACCTCTTAGCGCAAAAAATCTGGACAAAGGCCGAAAAATAGGGACAGAGTTTACATATTGCTCTTATAAACTTTGAAAGTTGCTAGAATTGCAGGATTTGTCTTAGCATGCATTTTTCTTAAGGGAATGAAGCCTGAAACACAAATGTATATTATTATTTAGTGACTTCACTCCTCAGATCATCCCAGTGATTTGCCAGAAAATCACAAATTTTATGAGGAACAGATCAAAAATATGCGAAATCTGTACAGTTGACAGGTATGCGCCTGTCTTCTTCCTCACTCTGCAATGTTGTTTTTTTTTTCCTGTTAGTGTGTTCAGCAATGATTCACCAACAAGCCTATCTCACCAACATCTTGGACTTTTGTACCAGCCCTTCTAGCTGTCATAGAGTTTTCCTCCACGTCTGACTACTGTATTATCATCATCATGCAAACGAACATTCTGAGCAACTATTTTACTATATAAGCCAAATGTAATCTGAAAAGGACCAGTCTGTGCTGTGAAATCTGAGGGATATAACTACTTAATAGCTTTTACCTGAACTTTCAAACTCTAACTGCCACTATCTATCAATCAGACAGGCAGCCCCTAATCCACTTTACCATGTGGTCAGATTCCCACAGTCCGTAATTTTCCTAAAATATGTTTTAGTGAGCTGTTGAATGCCTTGATGAATTTCCTATTACTCCCAAAGCAAATGGATCTATTTGTCTTTGTTAATGGAGGAATGAATCAAAGAACTGGATCAAATTGGATGACCAAGACCTTTCAAAGGCAAAGCCATGCAGACTGTGATCATCTAGAACATCAGCAATCAGGTGCTACCAGCCTAACTCACAGTGAATTTTCCATAATCTTTAATGGAATGGAACTGAGTAAAAAAGAATGTAGTTTTGTGTCTGCGTTCTGTATCCTTCAGTGTGCAGGATGACATTTTTGTCATGCAAAAGTACTGCATTTACTAACATGACAACATCATTAAGCACAACAATTATTTAACCACCTTGGGAGACTGTCAGTTTTGTATTATCTACCTGAAGATTTTTATCTTACTACACTCCAACATCCCAAGTCCTTTTCACAACTGTTCCTGTTCCCACACAATAAATACGCACATGATCTATGTTCCCATGTTACCTTGTAACTACTCAGCTCGTTATTTCTGTCTGAAATGCTGACTTGCTGAAGTAACAATTCCCTTACCATATTCTCTAGTTAATTACTAATTTGTCCCCTTCATGTGTTTTAAGCATTTTTCGCCTTATCCTTATTTTTGGCCATCTTCTCCTTTAGAATCACCATGGATTGTGTTCTTCTCACAAGCCATTTATCATGGCACACCCATTCCCAAATTTCCATCACCCTTATTTATTATGCCAGCAGACTAAGTTCTGCAGCAGTACTGTTTGTATCATCAACATTCCTCCACATATATTTAGATCTTTAGTGGCCAGTTAGTTGTCTGACCTCAGCTACTATTACCTCTACTAAGTTGGTACTGAAACTTTGATGAAATGTAACCCGTATGGGGATTCTACTGGAACATCAAATATTGAATCGTTCGAATCTCTAAAGGTCGACCTTTAATGATCGAATGATTCAATATTCGAATGATCGCAAAAAGTTATTAAGAAAACAAAAAAACTAAAGTCTGTAGGCAGGGGTGCTTGCCACCCTGCACCTCCCAACCCCCCGCTACTTAAATATACCAACTCCAAGATCGCGCTACAGAGTAGGAAATGGAAACCTTCCCTTTCCTATGCTTAACTTCATTGAAGTGCGATCTCGGAGATGGTATATTTAAGTAGGGGGTGTGGGGGGGTGCACGGGGGCTTGCCCCCCTGCTCACAGCAGTTACTTTTGTTTGTTTTGTTTTGATTTTTTTTTTTTTTTACATTTTCGAAGTTTTAGTACTTCGATCATATGGTGTCGACCATATGGTATTCGAAGTACTGAAACTTCGATAATGTAATATGTAACCGGTTGTGGGTATGTAATTTGGGAGCAAAACTAGAATTATTTAATTATATATTCATGCATTAATTTTTCTATTTTTGCTTTCTTTTGTTTTCTAATGTACAGCAGCAACAGCATCACATCATTTTGTGAAAATGAAATACACTACCCTCAAAGAATGTTACAGTGCAGGTATTAAAGATGGTGTTTTCTTCATTATGCGTCAGATTCAAACTGTGTAGCAAAAATTAAGGAAGACTTCTTTGAGACTAATATTCTCTGCTAAAGCCAAGAACATTTGTTTTACCTTTCACAGTGTGTGTGTGTGTGTGTGTGTGTGTGTGTGTGTGTGTGTGTGTGTGTGTGTGTGTGTGTGTGTGTGTGTGTGTGTGTGTGCATGCATGTGCACACAAGTGTGTGTTTCTCTTTCTCTGTCTCTGTGTCTCCCATATAACACATACAGTCACATAAGTCCACATATGCACATAAAGAATTATTGGAAGCAGACTATTTTTATGGCCTCCCCTTCCCAATGGGTATTAGTGTCAGGTAACTTTGTTATCTAGTTGTTGGTCCTGGGTAGCAGAGAGAGAGAGAGGTCTGATGTCCATTAGGTACTGAAAATAGACAAAGCTGCACAAGAAAGGGAGGAATAGGTATAGGTGTGAGGAGAAAAAGAAAAAAAAATAAAACAGGTGGCATACCGTAGATTTACCACTTTTGAATGGGAAGTACTAAAACAGTCAGTTTACATTAACAATGACCAGAATATTGTCAGAGGAAGGCTGGCTGTGGTCTAATTTGGAGAGTGTAAATTGCATTGGTTGCATTGTCACCCAGTGGATTCAGTGAAGATAAGTCCCTGATGGAAAAATGAAACAGTTCCTAGAAGTCTGCATGGATAATTTGAGGAGGGGTGGCTGGTGTAATTCCATATTTTTCCCCTGGTGGTCCGGGGGGTTTATATTGAAATGGAAATATATAATCCGATGGATAAGTGGAAAAGAAGCTGCATAAGGACATTAGGGTATAATTCTCTAAATTCTGCATGTGTGAACTGTTGCTGGCATTTTCATAATTTTTGATTTAACAGCTCTGCCATTATAAGCTGCATAGTGAGAGTGATATACATATATAAATGGACATAGCCATCTATTTATTTATATCAACTCATACACATTCATTTATGTATATACATATATAAATGGACATAGCCATCTATTTATTTATATCAACTCATACACATTCATTTATGTATATACATATATAAATGGACATAGCCATCTATTTATTTATATCAACTCATACACATTCATTTATGTATATACATATATAAATGGACATAGCCATCTGTTTATTTATATCAACTCATACACATTCAGTTATGTATATACATATATAAATGGACATAGCTATCTATTTATTTATATCAACTCATACACATTCAGTTATGTATATACATATATATTTCTGCAATATAAGACTTCTTACCATTAATGTTGCTGCAGAGAAACAAAAAAGGAGGTGAAATTAAACATAAGAAAAAATATAAAAAACCATACACATCTCATCAACTCATACTAATCTCCATGCCCAATCTGAACTATTAAACAATGAATGGAGAAGAGTAAGCAATGTAATACACACACGAAAATGAGAAGAAAAAAGTAACATGGGATAGGGTCAGTGAGTATTTTGACTTATGTAGGACAGGTGTCTTTTTTAGAGAAGTATAAATTGGGGAAGAAGAAGGACAATGGAAATATAAAGGAGGGAATAGGGATAGAAGCAGGACCATATGCACAAGCATATAATACAGAGAAAAACTGATAGCGCATCTTGTGATAAAAAGTGAGGCCAAGAAAGAGAGAAGCTACCAGAGGAAAGACCACTAGGGATCAGGTTGATTGGACAAAAACATGGAAGGGTGAGTGACACATACACATTGAAAGGGGAAACCATCATGAGGATTAGTGTGTGGGTGAAGGCTTCTTGTTGGGCTGTCACAGTGGGGAACAAACACAGAAGTCAGCCACCTCTTTGGCTGATATCATGGGCATCTCCTCAACTGGTGACCAGATGATCAGGGCCAGATAGCTATGCAATTCAGACAGATACAGGAAGATATCCCCCACTGTATAAATTCAGATAGTGACCCTCTGGGTTACATAAGTAATGTCCATCTAGTGCAACTTCCACCAGGTGACCATGTAGGGCCTTCTGTGTACTAATCAATGAAGAGGAGCCTACATCTTCGACCAGAAAAACAGCCCCAGAGGGTACTAGTATGCCCTGTGGTTCACATCCTACAGGATGACCTCAGTCAACCTGCAGAGAAACCGGCCTGGTGATGGAATTGACCAATTTAGTCCTGATGCAAGCTGTTGTGGTCTCTGCAACACCACGTTAAGCTCCTCAGCTGATCGCATGGAAAAAAATTAACATACATGGAGAGAATAAAACAACTAAGAAATATAATAAAAAGAAAAAGATGACACAGAGACAAACAACAAGACAGCTGGTGATGGTCAATAATGATGTGGTACATTTTCTTCCAAAAAACCCTGAAGGGAGAAAAATAGTCAGCAGGTTAATGTTTATATAATACCCAGGGAACATCTATGTTAAGACAGGGGATAACATGAGAAGATATGACTGGCTATGCCCTGGTGTCTGCAGTGTAGGACACTGATACTGGTTATGGATGGTAACCAGTGTGGGTGTGTGTGTGTATGTGTGTGTGTGTGTGTGTGTGTGTGTGTGTGTGTGTGTGTGTGTGTGTGTGTGTGTGTGTGTGTAGTGAACAAAGAAGCAAGGAACAAATGATCAAAAGGAACAAATGAAATGTCAGCCCTGTAAAAATCAAGTCTGAGTGGAGATGCCATACAAATTCAATGATGTGTGGTTCAGTTTGCACAGTTCCACAATTAACATGTGTAAAATTAACAATATGAATAGCGAAGGACAAATGATTGCTTCTGTAAGAGTCCACAAAAGTGGAACACAGTCCTCTTAAGTTGGCACACTCATGCTGTTTCATGAATATCTGGCATAGTGACTGACAGTGGCAAGGCATTTTCAAGCAATGAGAAATGGCAGTCTGACAAGGGCAGTCAAACCTATGCAATGCTAATCACAAGCCTATTTGGCTATGAACAATAAAATGTTGCAAATCTACAAAGGTGAAGAGAAGCATATGAGCAATGGTATACCCAGGGTCAGTACAGTTGAAATGCAGATGACAATGTTGGAAATAACTGGCAGTAGTAAGGACAGCAACACATTTACCAATGCATTTCAAACCAAATAGCAAGATATAAGCAGTGAAGAATTATGTAATGGCTATCTTTTATACAGCAATACAAATATTACAGTGCTGTGATAAACAGGTGAAGAAGAGTACTGGTCTGGCAAAAATAAAATATACTTATCTGAACACTAGGAGGGTCTGGCCTGCCCCCTCTTACAGACAAGTCAATTCTGTGCAATCTCCTCCTTCTCTTCTACTGTAAAACACAAAAATCACAATTATGACTACATAACAATGGAAACAGCCAATACCTATACATTGAGGTCTACAGAAACATGAATCAGTCAAAACTAAACCTTAATAAGATAGTCTGGTTATCTCTCCCTAACCACGTGTTCCCACTGGTGAAAAATGTATAGGTGCACCTCCTCAGATCATTATATTTATGGTGTCACTGCTAACAAGTACAGGTGATGCCTGTGGCACTGCTCACCACCCTCACAAGTGAGTGCCAGTCTTCAAACGTATACAGGAGACCTTAATAGCTGTCCCCTAACAGATGCAACTTGTGCTGCATGTGTGACAGGTGCAGAATTATTTTATTGTTCCTGTTGCACCATGTAGGAAACCTACCTTGCTCAGCTCATGCAGAGGCTATGTCCACTATGTACGTCAAATCTGTAATAGCTGGGGTGTAATGGCACTTGCTATATACAATACATCACATGTTTCAAAAGGCTACACATTAGTCTAAAGTGCATGTTTGTTTACACAGTGCATGTGGTCAGTGATATGGGCATAGGTGACAACTGTGCAGCTGTACTCCACTGCCACATACCCTGTGTAACCTAAATATCTACATACATATTTGATGGGCAACTGGATACAACAACCATGAGCATTACCACATTGCAAATGCATTATATAGCATAGCCCAGCCTCAAAGCTGCACATACCTTCATTGGTCACAATTAATGTGAATAAGGCATACAGGTCCTCACTGGATGTAAATCTTTGTGATGTTGATATGGTTCTGAGAGCATTATGCTTAATTACATCATTGGCATAATCACTGTGCTACATATATGGACCATTCTAGTGCTATAAACAGCACTGTCACCATAATACAAGACACCACAGAACAGAAAATGGACGGAATACTGCAAACAGAGAATAGTGCATAAAAATGTATTATAGGAAAATCAACAACAGAGAGAAATATTGCTAATGCAGACCACATTACAAGAATGTATGGATACTCACATGGCTGTGCAAGACACTGATTGTTGTGTGCTAACACTGCAATGGCCTGGCAGAGATTTACCAGACTATTTTAGAGTGGGAATGGCCAAAACAGCTGGGGTACAATGAATAGGCAGGAAATGGTGCATGGTGGGAATTTGCATCCAAACAGTAGGCCCACAACAAAAATAAAGAACTCTGACTCATGCCTCACTGTCAAAGCACAATACCTTGCAGTCCTTTGAGAGGGACAGTTGAACAGAATATGGGTAACAGGCCTAACAGCTGACATACCTGCAGGGTTTGGGGTCCAAAGTTAGCTCAGGGTGAGTATGTTGAGTATCCACATGAAAAGAGTGGTGCACTGCAGTTCTAAGGGCTTTTGGCTTTCCTGCAAGGGTCAGTGTATGTGGACCTCATGTCCACATATATCGCAGTCTGTCACAGTATTACAACAATGATGCCATTGTATAGAGCAAGGTAGTACCTATCAAAGGGATGGTCAGGCAGAGGGGTGGTGGCTGTTGCTCAAAATGGCCAGTGATATGCACACACAGTGATCCACATGTGCTCCCACAGGTGTACTTGAGCTGTCACGTTACCTAAGGAACAGCAATGCACTGAGAAATCTTTACCACAGGAGACATGTTTTGCTGCAGGCCCTACAGAACAGTGGCATAAATAGCCTGTCAAAGGATAAGGGAGGTAAACCTTCTGGAACAAAGTGTGACAGGGAATTGTGTGCCAAATTAATCCTGTGGGTAGACACAATTGCACGGTGGCTCTGGTGCATCAGATGGTGACCAACATGATCTTACAAGGAAACTACATACAGCAAGATCTAACTGCTGTCAGCATCTGTCACTGGGGCTGCTCCTACATGACATTTTGAGATCACAGAAATGGAGCTGTTTCTACTAATAGTCAGTAGTGAAATTTGGCAGTATACGGATTCCTGGTGGTGGAATAGTTGTGGGAGTTGGACTTGTCATGACTGCCCTACAATGGTGATAACAGAGATTGTGTCTGTGGGGGTATGGTATCGGGAATTTTGTGACATGTCATTTTACAAGCCAACATAAGTGAGCACATTTGCTCATTGTACTCACACATAGCATACTCTATTTTGGTTAAGTGACATCCAGACTGCAATGGATTTCAAAAAATGCTTTCTGGACTGATAAAAATGACTATGCACATAGCTTATGTGCATTCCTGAAATGTAGCTGTTTGTCTGATGCATACATACATACATACGGGCACTAATTAATGCCCTTCTAGCTTGCCAATATACCAAGACACTTGTTCCCATAATAAACGTCCAAACTGTTCTTATAAATATCTAAACTAGTACTTGCTTTAATGTAATTTGGTAGTCTCTTCCATAAATCAGCTACTATGTCAGAGAACCAATTAGTACACTTCTCATTCCTATAGAATCTTCTACATAGGTTATCTGATGATTCTGTAGTACTTTTTGATAACCCCAAACATTCCCAGAGGTAGTTGACCATAAATGCCCTACATACCTAAATAAGATCTCCTCTTAAATATCTGTAAGAGACACTGTACAAGTTCAAATATTTTAGTCTTTCATAATAACTTAGATTTTCACATCCATGGATGCCCTTGGTATATTTCCGCTTTACTCTTTCCAGTTTATTCATGCTTGTTTTCCTATAGGGTTTCCATATTGTTATTCCATACTCAAATTTGGGTCTAATGTAATTAACAAACAATGACTTCATTATGTATAATATAACTATCATTAGCCAATTGGTTGATATGATTAGAGAAACTCATAGCTGAATCTAGCCATAAAACCAGGCCCTTAAATGAGTCTACAGTTTCAATCACTGTGTGCTGTATTAAATATTCACCTTTCAGTTTATGTCTCCCAAATCTCATATGCTTAGTTTTTGATGTATTTATCAACATATTAATCTCCTGTGCCCAAATGGTCAATTTAGTCAAAATATTTTGCAGACATGCCTTATCTGTAACAATTGTAATCAGTTTACCCAAATTCAGGTCATCAGCATATAGACTGTAGAACACCTCAGATGAAAAAGTAAGGTCTGAAAGATACAATTTAAACAAGTAAGGGCCTAGGACAGAGCCCTGTGGGACACCTTGACTATAACCAAGGATTTCACCTGTCCAGTTTGTGTGTGATACTTGCCATGTCCGATTTGTAAGCCATGCAGCTATCCATCTTATCTACAGTACATCAATACCTAGCTGTACTAATTTATTGATCAGTGTTTTGTGTATGACCCTGTCAAATGCTGAAGATAAATCTATATAAATCACATCACAGCACAATTTTTCATTCATAGCTGTTATTATATCATTATAGAACATCAGGTTACAGGTGGTAATAGATCTATTTCCAACATATGCATGCTGATATACAGTTTCAAGTCTCAACCTCTCCAGTTCTGACAATAACTTATCCAGTATTACCTTCTCCATTATTTTTCCACAACATGAAAGTAGACTTAAGGGTCTGTACGATGCTGGGTTTGTCCTACTCCCCTTTCCCTTAAAGACAGGTTTAATAAGTGCATGTCTCCAATCTTGAAGAATCTCCTCATATTTATATGACCTAGTGAATAATAGATATAATGGTAGTGTAAGTTCTTGCTGAAGTGCTCTCGGGTCATTGCTACTTATTCTGTCTCCCCCCTGCACTTTTATTTGGATCCAGTTCGCACAGTTCTTTTTCAGTATAATCTAATTTGATTCCAGTATCTGGGGTTACCTGGAAGTCACTAGGACAACTTACCACCCCTTTTGTGGAGCCAAACTGTTTTGCATAAGATTTTGTAAATATATCTATAATCTGTTGTGTCTGAGAATAAATCTTAGAATCTGAACACAGTTTATCAATTTGTGTATCTACTCCTTCCACATCTTATGTATCTATAAAAAGGTTTTATATTATGCTCAATATCTTTATATAAATATTCTTCAAATTTTTCTTGATCTTGTCTAACACTATGTTTAATCTGTTTGTCCAACTTGTTTATTTCAGTTAATCCGGTATCTTTTTCTTATGGCAATATACCCCCCTGATGTTGCGTGCCTAGATCCTGATGTTATTTTTTGATGTTTTGCACTCAAACAATTTCTCTTTCAAAACTTTTCACATTCCATCTGCAGGTTTTCCACTGAACACCTCACTCCAGTTAGTTTTATATAGTAACTGTTTTGCTTCCCTATAGTCTGTAATTAACCTTCTGTGCATTGTCTTAGATTTCAATTTGGCAGAATTATATAGCAGCAAATTAACCTTAATAACCGCATGATCACTGCACATCAACGGTGGTAAAACTTGACTTGAAGTTACAGTAATTTCTTTGGGAACACAAACAATATCTAGTATATTCCATCCCCTGGTAGGTTTGTTTACAGTCTGAAGCATTTGTTGTTCCTGAACATACTCTGTGAATAATTTCTTTACTAACATTGTTGAATCAATATTATTCCAGTCTTTTTCTGGTAAATTTAAGATGCATGGTGGTTGAAGGCACACAGGTGTCAGCTTTCACATGGTTAAGTCATCTGTATTTATTTATTTAATTTATTAATTTGACATTTGTTTACCAGGAAAGTCAGACTGGGAACAAAGCCCATTTTCAGTGGAGGCCCAGGGAGAAAAGCTCCAACACAGTTTAAAGTAAATTATATGATTAAAAGCAAGAACATGATGAACAAATTTACAACACTAGTATTATGTAAAAGAATATACAGTAATTTATACAATATATGAGTGTAGGGATGTAAAAAGATTATATATTGTTTTTTTAATTCATATTCAGTCTTTGAGATTAATGTAGGGGAAAGGTCAGTAAAGCCTACATGATTTTTTTTGTTATGCACATCACAGTACGATGTGTACACACATGAACAATTTTAGATTCAGTAAACATTGATTAGCAACACACAAGCACACGCAAACTTCTGTGCAATGCAGATTTCTGCTTAAGCAGATGAATATTATGCAAATGAGGCAGGTTTAGTGATCCTACAAGGAGAAAGACATCCATGTAGACTACGTGCATGTGGTCGTAGTGTACGCAGAACTTTTCTGCATACAGAAGTCTACACAGACAGAAGAGGATGCAAAAGTCAACAAATGTGGACATAACATCTTGAAAATAGTAGATCGCATACATATGTTTGCAAAACATACACTGGGGATGTTTTTAAAAGGAAGGGGATATTTAAAATTAATAATAATTTTTATCTTTTTTTTTATAATTTTGACATGTTTGCACTAAGTTTCACATTGTGCAAACATTCTTAACATAAAAAAATTTAGAATAACATATATAATGTACTTTACACAGATGTATTGCGGGACCCTGTATCGGGTCTACACAATGGTGCATCTGTGCTATTGCACAGCTTACATGGCTAAGAACTTTGTGGTTTCTAGGCTGTCAGCATGAATATGTATGCAAATGAGCTTAGTTTGTTGAATTGCTGAAAGGAGCAACCGTGTCAGCATATCCCATTCGTGTAGGCTCCTACATGGTTTTGATATTCCCACTGTGTAACTTTTAAGATTTTTTTGTGTTGTGCACATGCATTTGCACTGTGTGCTGCATAACATATCGGGTTTGTGTGAGCACAGACTACCCATGTGACAGTGACGACATAGGGATTTGTCAAGGAAAACCAGTTATATTCAATTAATGAAATATTTTTGTATAAGCTATGCTGCAAGGTGCTGAGCTAAGTGCCATCCCACACACTAAAGTAGGGCCTTCAAATCAGGTCAGTTACACCCTTGGCAGGTGAACTGCATCATAATTAACCAATTCAACATGGTAGACCTACAGCAGAACTATATAAAGTATGCATACAACCTACATTCTAATTTTCCATCAATACTCTGAACCATTGGAGTAGAGGCTTAGAAATTTTAACTGATATATTGATAGGGGCTGCTACAGCTTTCCTACATGTCTATGTGCTAGAAGGTGAAGTCAGTGCTGCTGGTGCTCTGACAGTAGGCCTAAGCCAAGAAGGAGAAGAGTGTTTAGGCTCAGGGTAACCTTCCAGGATCTACATGAGCTGGAATGTAGAGCATTACAGGGTGGACAGGGATATATTATAAGAGCTCAGTGAGCTCTGCCATCCTCAACTCAGAGCCAGAGCTAACAGAGGGGAACTCATCCCAGTGGAAACTAAGGTATGTGTAGCCCTTAAGATACTACTACAGTTATTTTTCAAAGGGGGACATGAGGAGGCTGTCACAGGTATTTGCATCCAGGATACTCCACCAGTTCCTGGATGCTATGCTCCCAGATGCCAGTGAGCACATATCTTTTCCCCTTTCCCGTAAAGTGAGGGCCAGCAACATGCAACACATCTACCATGTAGCACACTACCCTGCAGTACTGGGTGCCGTAGATTGCACTCATGTACACATCAAGGCACCACCTGGTGAGCAGGGTAAAATCTACGTTAACCGCTAGGGATACTACTCCATCAACTGCCAAGCCATGTGCATTGCTCAGGGGATTATCTTGAATGTGTGCGCTGGCAATCCTGGCAGTTATCATGATTCCCATATATGGCACACATCACAGCTGTACCAAATGTTTGCTGGGGGGGGCATCTCACAGGGCCATTTACTGGGACATGCTGGCTACACCCTGAAACCGTGGATGATGACACCCATCAGAAATGTACACACACACACCCATAGAAGAATACTATAATGAGGCACACTCACAAACTAGGAACATCACAGGGCATGTGTTTGGACTTTTCAAGTCATGGTTACAGTGCCTCGATATATCTGGTGGAGCCCTGCAGTATACTCCAGCCACATGTGCACAGATATTCACAGTATGTGCTCTGCTACACAGTCTGATCATGTGGAAACAGCTTCAGCCTGATCAGCAAAGGGAAGGGATACACAGCCCCCCTACCAGTGCCTAGGTCACCACAACCACACCCACAGGAGGATTCAGAGGAGGAATCCTCTGCTGGTGTCCCTGAAGGCAGATGTAAACATGCTCAGTATGCCCTGGCTTTGGCTAACAGACAGCACTTAGCATATTCACTGACATCCTAGAGACCTAGGGACTAACACCCTACTCCTCCTAACATACAGATATGAAAATTGATGCCAGCCAAATCATATATTGGCTGCGTACTGCTCGCATCAGGCAGAGTCAGCTCTGAACTACAGGTTTGTCAATTGCTGCACTTGCAAGGTAAGTCCAATACATATACAGTAGTATAGTGGACTGTTATGTTATATCATTGTAACTATGGACCGGATAAATTATGCAAGCAACAATACTGGGCTATTTAGACAGACGTTACATCCACATGGAACAACAGACACCCATTCCATTGACATGTCACCATTTGTAGTCGTCAGGCCTCATACATGGAATATTCATGCAGTCCTACTGCAACAGGTTACTGGTACTTCATTTAAGGGACGTGTTAGAAAGTGAGGTCAGATGACAGACAGACAAGTGTGTGTCCTAGCAGAACACGGGCTTTTGTTCATGCACCCCCTCAAAACAGCAGTGTTCCCTTGTAACTGCCGTAACAATAAATCATCTATGCTGTATGAGCATTTAACACAGTTAGCATGTCACACAGCATCAGAACAGCAATGTTTAATTTAAAGTTACATATTATGTGTTAGTTAAATGAAAATAGCAAAGTACATACTTATGCAGGTGATGGTGTGATGAATGACTCCCTGTCTGCCAAGCAGTTTCTGTGGCTCAAAGGACTAAGGCAGGTAGCTTGTGTGATGGTGTTCAGGGCTCTATTTGTGAGGTATCCATGTATTTGGCATGTTAGGCAGTAATACTTATTGTTTTACAAACTTTTACTGTGTGTGCACTATACTAGTATTAACCTATTGCACATATCACTGACACATTCACATCTGTGCTGCATATCCAAGACCTGTTTAAAACATGATAAGTAATATTGGATTAGTCAGTATCAGAAATGTAAAAGTTGGGACTTGAAACCATATATCATCATGCATATGTTGAAAATAGATCTAAGTTCCACCTGCAACACAATATACTGTGACAATAGAATAACAGCAATGAATGAAAAATTGTACTGTGATGTAATTTATAGAGATTTATAAGAGTCATACACAAAACACTAATCAATAAACTAGAACAACTAGGTACTGAAGCACTTGTAATAAGATGGATAGCTGCATGGCTTACATATAGAACATGGCAAGTATCGTACAGCAATTGGACAAATGGAATCATTGGTTAAAGCCAGGGTGTCACACAGGGCTTTGTTCTAGGCCCAAACTTGCTCATATTTCTTTTTAAATCTATTTGTTTCATTTCAGTTGTTCTACAGTCTGTATGCAGATGACTTGAAATTGGGTATACTGATTACATGTGTTACAGATGGGGCATGTCTGCTAAGTAACTTGACTAAATTGACCATTTGGTCACAGGAGTATAATATGCTGTTAAACATATCACAAAAAATTAAGCATATGAGATTTGGAAGACATAAAAAGAAAAGTGAATATTACATACGGCACACAGTGATTGAAACTGTAGATTCAGTTATGGACCTGAGTTTATTAGTCAACACAGCTTTGCATTTTTGTAATCATATTACAGTCCTGACCCGGAGTATAGCTGTGGACTAGACTGAATTTATGGAAAATTAAGTCTCTGATATAAGCAATGCACCATCCATTTGTGCGCTGCTTAGCAATATGCAAACAAGCTGAAAATGCCATTGCACATGCCCATACACTTAGGTAAGCAGAGCGCAAATCTGTTGTTCCTCACACAATTTTGTTTAAAAATAATAAATATATATATATATATATATATATATATATATATATATATATATATATATATATTTATATAGTATTATATTTATATACATATATATGTATATATGTGTGTGTATGTATGTCTGTATTGCCCTAAATACCTACCCAGATCAGGGAGAATAAAGCTGCACTACACCTATAATGTTGGAGGAAGGACCAAAAGGAAAGGCTCAACATTAGATAATGCACTTAAAAATATGTGGAAGTGCATAGAACAACATGTGTTACACTTGGAGGTCTATTAGGATATCTGAAGTTCAGAGTTCTGTCAGTCTTCTCTTATGTCATGTGTAAATGATACCACATTTGACAGAAAAACACAATTTCTTGTTAAACACATACAAGTATAAATCAATCCTGTGTCCTTGCTGCAAATATTTGGACAGTGGTGAGTCACACCATGTCTCCCTATTATAGCATGTGGAAACCTTGAAAATGTATGACATTGTATATGAATATGTAAATATATTGTCATGCCATATATTTTTATCTATGGCAGCAACAACACCCACATTCATTCCAACCCTCTGTGTCTGCTGGATTTCAACACACATTTATCAACAACTGAACAAGGCATGTACTGTATTATGTTATGTGCACACTCATTGACAAGGATAATTTAGCTTTGCCACAGACATACCCATCAAAATTCAAACAGACACATTTGCACAAAACGGGTGCTGTTGTTACATAACAAGACTACAAAACAGTTTTCTGACTGTTATGCTACTAACTGCAGATGACAGTAGGAAACAATGTGACTCTGCAGACCTGCCGAGCCATTCAACACAGGGCTTGTGTTTCCATTCTCTAGAATTATTTTACCTGGAGCCAATTTACAAAACAGACTTGAGCCATGAGGCATGCGTTAGGAACTGTGATCTGTAGTGTGTAAGACTAAATAGGTAGGGGTTTTAATCTCACTCTGGCTCACTTGCTGTCTGTGTTTATATATACACCCCCCCCCTCAAAGATCAAGTGTGACTTCAAAGCTGGCATTGTTTAGCAGTTTTTGACTCATGCAGTTGATGCAGGCCTCCAAGCTTTCTTTCTCCACATAACCCTTCTAATGATATAAGGATCAATGTCTAGTGGGTGCATTTGTCAATGATGGCTGAGTGAGGGATAGTGTCAAATGCTTTGGCTAAGTCCAGGTAGGCTGTGTGCACATACTTCCCCTCATCTAGGTCCTAAGTCACTGTCTGAAAGAAGTCCACAAGGTTTAACTTGCATGCTCTCTGTTTGACAAATCCAAACTGTGTAGGGTCAACTGTGCTGAGATTACCTATATTTTTGTTGATAAGGTCTGTGATGATTTGCACCATGGCCTTGCAGATATGGCTAGTCAGGATAATAGGTATATAGTTTCCAGGTCAGTGGATTCACCACTTCTGTGCAAGCGGATAATGGTGGCTGTTTCCATTCAGCTGGGTCAAAGCCAGTGGTTGCACTATGACTGCAAAGTGTTCTCAGTGGAGTTAGTACTTCAAATGAAGCCATGTAGGACTCAGCCTGTGATGTTATTATGTCTCATAGATGTGTGTTTTTGACTACAAAGAGCCCATTTATGACCTGCTTTTTACAGATACAAGGTAGGGAAAGGTGGTAGGGATGTCTTGGGGTACATGTGGTTGGGACAAGAGAGTGATGGTTTCACAGAACCTGTCTGTAAACATGTTAGCTATATTGACAGGCTCTGTATATGAGGTGTCATTAACCATGAGTTTGGCATACATGTGGGCCTTTCCTTTTGGGTTACATTTTAACTATAGAATGCAGTGTGACTGTCCTTTGTGGAGGAGGCTAATTTGGATCCATACTTTGTTTTGGAGGATTCCACAACAACACTTATTTGGTAGTCTAAACTGAGGAGGAAGTGTTTCCAGTTTAGGGGGTCCCTCCCTCCTACCCTTAGACAGCAGTGTCTTCCTATTATTGTAAAGCCTCTTACTGGCAATTGTCCACCAGGTAGGCTTGCTTCACCATGAGGAGCTTGTTGTGCTCATGTCAGGTATAGCCGAGTCAGTGCAGTCATACAGGTGTTTGTAACACTGCTGTGCCAGGCTTGTGGCCTTAAATGCACCATAATCCTGTTATTAGGCATGGTCGGAAAAGCATACCTACAAATGTGGCAATGTCCAACCTCAACAAAGCAAGGGTCATACTGCTACACCCTTGGGGTTCACAGTCTCAACCACACTCCCTGTAGGCACTCTTTGCAGTAAAGATGTGCCTGTCTGTGCATGCACATAAAATGTGTCCAACTTTGCTGTCTTTACATTACCCTTGCATGTCTACAATGTCTGTCAAACTACCAGACAGCAAATGTATGTTATGTGAAATGATGTGGGAACACAGTTTATTGTTCCTGGAACATAAATGTACAGTATGACATACCAAGGACATGTAGGAGGGACAGAGAGATTGCCCAAAGTTGGCCACCCATCTGCAGTAGGCCTCACATCCATGTCACATAGATCATTACCATTATACTATTGAAGGCCAGGCTGCATGCATTACTGTGAAACTGTCACCTAACATGGATTACTGCTGCTGTGGAACTTGATGGAGCAATCTTGGGCATCTATGTCACCTGAGACTTAACCTTATACTGTGATGCAGCAGCTGTGCTCCTAATCACCATTGGGTCGGTACCCTACTCAAATGCTATGACCCTCGGAACCCAAGGTATAATACATGCAAACATCAAATGATTGGTCTGGTTGCTAATTAGGGCATATACCTGGAAAAGGCTAAAACAAGCCTACAGAGCCTTGCATCATGTGTGACAAATGTGTGGATCAACAAACAGGCTTTGGCCTGGTTCATATATTGAGCTTGGTGCTAAAGTTTTGCTTCTGGTGAGAGACAAAGAATAGGAGCTTTGTATCCCACCACAGCGAGGCCGTGTTGAGACCAGCAGTAGTAGTAGCCAGGCAGCAACAATTCAGGTGATGACCTTCTTTTCAGCATCCTCCATAAGGTAAATTTTCTTTCCCAGTATGCACTGCTTGATTAGTGTATAACTTCAGAACAACTACTTAAATACGCCATCCTTAACTTTACAGGGTGTAGGTATTACTTTACCCTCCAGTGTTTGGCAATGTTCTGTGCAGGACAAGACACCTTGGGTGACATTTTTCTTGGAAACCATAATGGCATTAACTCCAATATCAACTTGCACACAGGAAAATCAGCATGCACTGGCAAGCATTATCCCCATAGTTGTGGAACAGATACTTGTGACATTGAGTGCTATACTCAATGCAGCTGTATAATCAATAATAAAGGATTTATTGCCATGGATATAAGAATTTCTACTGTGATCTTCATTGCAACATGTTTACCGACAATCACTTCATTATCAAACAAAATAATATGTTATGTGAGAAATGTATATATACAATGACAATGGAGGCAAAGCTTTCACATAAAAGTACTCCTAATATCATTAAGGTATTCAGTAGTACACACACTACATATATCACACAAAATCCAAAGCAAACATGTATTTATTTATTATTATTTATTTATTTACATTTGTTTACCTGGAAATTCCAACTGGACACAGTCCTTTTTTAGCCGAGGCCCAGGGAGAAAAGCTCCACAGAACAATAAATGAGCAGCAGAGTACATGAAGAACAACTGAATATACATACAGTAGCAAATAATACATACTGCAGCAGACATTAGCTATACATACAATATGAAAGAGTAATGAACAGATATACCAATATCTAGCTAGATGCTAGGAATAAAGGTATGATGTACATACAGGGAGTACTAAGTTCAAATGGATACTGTTCTAGACTCATATACCTAAATCTTATATACAAATATTTCACTAAACTGAAACAGATAAAAAAAAGCAGATGCTCCACATGAAGGTGGAACAAGCTAGAAGGGCTAATGGGATGGAAGGGGAAGATTGAGGAGTAAGAGAGGAGACTGAGTGAGTAGTATACGTGGTAGTGAGAGGAAGCTAGGTGTAAGTCAGCTGGATATGTTTTTGGAATTGATATGAAGTGAGGTAGTTAAGCATGTTATAACAGGTCTGAGATATTAAGTGAGGAGGGAAGGGGAGGGTAAAGAGTGAGCCAGAGGCTGCAGAGGAAGGAATGCAATGACCAGATGGTGTGAGGCAGGGTGGCTAGGAGAGGGGAGAGGACAGGGAGGTAAAAAGGAGGGTTACTAGTCAGGATTTGCACATGGGCATAACCAGAGACTTTCTAAGTGGATTTTTAGTGTAGTCTTGAAGTGTTTGCAAGAAGGTAGTATGGTTATAGATGGAGGGAGAATGTTCCATAATCTGGATATGATGCAGGAAAATAATGCTTCTCCTACTGAGTTCTTGGGTTTGGTCAATAGAAGTAGATTTTTTGCTGATGGAGCACAGTGGTGTAGTGGAGCAGTAGGGTTGGAGAAGGTTTTGAAGGGTTGAGGCTTTAAGAGGATGGTTTACTAACTTGTGGGCAAGAGAGAGTTGATTCAGGTGAAGAAGTTGAGGGAGTTCAAGGCAGTCAAGTTCTCTAAGTGAGATACAGTGTTGGCTGAGATAAGATGTAACAGTGGAAAACTTAGCAATTTTATTGTAGCAAGCCTCAAGCTTGTTTAGGTCTGTTTGTCAAAGGTAGATAAGTATAGGAGAGACGTAGAGTAAAGTGGAAATTAGGTGGGAATTGGCAGCAGAAATTCTGGCTGTCTTGGTGAGGACTTGTTTATTTCTGTACAATGCACCTAGTTCTTTGTGAACCTTTTTTATGGTAAGAGAAATGTGAGTGTCATGTCTGAGATTATCAACCTCAACACTAAGTAGTTTGGTGTGTTCTGTTGTGGAGATGATGGCATTGCCTTTGGCTGGAATATTAAAGTGGGGGATACTTAGGTTAAATTTAGTGGGTTGGAAGATAAGGAGTTTAGTCTTGCTTAGGCTGAGTAATAACTGGGCATTAGATAGCCAGCTTTCTACAGATGAAAAGGCTTCCTGTGTGATCTTGTGAAGTTCTGTTATAGTTGGGGCTGAGTAGATGAGGGTGGAGTCATCTGCATACTGTATAAGGGAAGCATGCTTGGTGGCTTTGAAAAGATCATTGGTGAAGAGTGAGGATTGTAGGGGACCAAGGATGGAGCCTTGGGGAACACTGAGTGTTACAGGAAGTCAAGGAGATAGGTCATTATGCCAGACAACTGATTGTTGGCAGCCAGTTAGATAGCTGTGAAACCAATCAGTAGCTGATTGGGAAAAGGATAGGTTAGTGAGAACAGAGATTAGTAGCTTGTGTGAGACCATGTCAAAAGCCTTGGATAGATCCAGAAATATAGCAGAGGAGAACAGGCCATTATTTTTACGATGAAGGATAACTTTAGTAAAATAGAGCAAGACAGTAGTAGTGATGTGGTATGGCCTGAAGCCATGCTGGGTGCTGGAGAGGAGGTTCTTAGCTAAGTGGTAGTCTAAGACTTGAGAATGGATGCAGTTCTCAAGTATCTTGGAAAGTGGAGAAAAGATGGCTACGGGGCGGTAATTGGAAATTCAGTGGAAGAGCCAGGAGCGGAATGATGTGGGATATTTTCAACAGTATGGAGACATAGCTTTCTGATAAGGATGATTAATTAAGATAGAGACTGGATAAGCTAGGGCTTCTGCTGCTATTTTTATGTAGTCAGAGGAGAGATTGTCAGCTGCAAGTTTTGTAGGCTTAAGTTTCAATAGAATTTTTTTTTTTATATAGGAGGTAGGTACTGATGAAAAAGAAAACTGGGCAGAGTATTTGGTTTTGATGTAGGGAGGGGGGTTGAGGGTTGTGTTGTTTAGTCAAAGATAGAATGGTTTCAGTAAAGTGTTTATTGAATGAGATAGCAATACTCCTGGAAGAAGGGGGGTGGTAGGTGGGGGGGTGCCTACTTTACCTGGGTGGAGAATGGAGTTTATTGTGGACCAGAACAGCTTAGGGTTGTGATGGGAGGAGTTTAGGGCAGACTGGTAATGTTGGGTTTTATCTTCTTTTATTTGCTTTTTGATCTTATTGCACAACTCTAGGAATGACTGTCTAGAGGAGGTTTTTTTTTTGTTATGCACCAGTGCTCCCAGGCCTTATCTCTGATTTTCATTAGTGCCCTGCTTTTTTGTAGCCAAGGGGAGTACTATGTTTTGACTTTTGCATTTCTTATGGGGGCATGTGTGTTTAGGATGTTTGGGAAGGTGCTGTTGAAGAAGTGGACGGCTTCATCATGACTGAGGTACTTTAGTGGTGTCCAATCACATTTTTGAAGGGTTGAGATAAAGGAGAGATGGTTAAAGTTTACCATATTTTGGATTTGCCCCCTAGATGACGGGTTTAGTGCAATTTAGGTGGTGTCTCAGAAGGAATGTTGGAGTGTGGTCACTGAAGCTGTCTCTTAGCCAGGCAGCTAAGTATGAGTGAGGGTCTTTATTGACAAATATCCAGTCAAGAGTAGTATGTTTGTTAAGAGTTTTTATTTATATGGGTAGGTGACTGTATTAGCTGGGAGAAACCATGAAGGTTTAGGTGGTGGGCTGGATGATTGTTACTACGAGATAGCCAGTTGATAGTAAAATCACCTAGCATTATGGTTTCCTGGGGTAGGGAATGGTTAGCCCAGTTCAGGAGGTTTTCCAGGGGTGGGATGTGTTGGCCTGGTGAGAAGTAGCATGCAATGATGTTGATTGTTTTATTTGGGTTTAGTTCGAGGTTGACATATGGGATTTCTTTATTTCCAATGTAGGGGGCAGATGTGATAAAGATCTGGATGTTGAGGTGGTGTTTACACATTAGAGCCACGCCACCCCCTTTCTTAGATAGTCTATCTACTTGAAGAATGTTATAACCTGTTGGAAGTATTTCTTCACTTTTGATGTGAGGTTTGACCAAGGTTTCAGTCAGGATGAAAATATCAGGAGAGTATAAAGCTATGCTGGCGTTTAGGTCATGGTTTTATTAGTTATACTTTTGATATTTAGACACAATGAACAGGAGGTCGGATGGCCTTCTGTTGGATGTTAGTTGCAAGAAGGAGCAGCTATTAGGTAGATTTTTAGGTGAGGAGTTGGTAATGGTAGGACCATGATTAGGGTGGATATAACCACTGAGGGCTAATTTAGATAGGGCAGTAAATATAAGTTTTATAAATCTGTTAATTAATCTGTCATATTTTAGGGATATTTTTTGTTTGAATGTAACAGGTGACTGGTAGTACGGTGGGTGTGTAGGGATGGAGATTGTGATGGTATGGCAAGTGTAATAAGTAGGTGGGTGATGGATAGAAGTGAGATTAAGGGTGCAATGATAGTGTTGCGGTGTGTCTATTATGGAGTCCTGGTTGGATGTAAGGTGTGCAAGAAGAGTGCAGGTAAGGAGTGTAAGCACATTAGACAGCAGCATGACAGTGTCAGGTGAGCAGTTAGACATGAGCTGAAGCACTGACATGTGACCAATATAAATCAGGAAAACCTTGTAGGGAAAGTCCAGATAACAAATACCCTCAGCTGCTCCATACACACACTGTGAAAACAACACACATATCAACACATAGAGAAACATGTCATGGAGGAACAACCTATAAGCCCATAAGTCAAGCCGACACACAATCCAACATTCTAGTCATTGCTGACTTCATGCAAATGAGGAGCTGTCATTGAATCCCACACTGACACTAGTATTCTCCAGGAGGGGCTAACACAGATGTACAGTTGTCGTTAAAGCCATGGGCCAACACTAAATACCAAGAAATGCACAATACTATCCTTTATGAATTCACCCACCCTTGGTGACAACCATATTGCCAGCAGAATTTGAACAGTTGACCGAGTAGTCATTGACTTATGGACACAGTCTGTCACGAATCTGTAAGATTGTGGACATCATTCTATATTGCGCAACCTATAAACAAAGGTATGGCATGTAAACCAAGGAAGCCATTGTTCCACTGTAATCAGCATACAACAGACCTATCCTTGGTGCAATGCCACCTTTGGTACATAACTAGTCAGGCATATCCAACAACTGTAACATCCACAGAGATTGCTCAGTAAAGCACTACATGATGTATATAACATGTCCTATGCAGACCATGTAAAGACCCTATCCATGTAGTCTGTGCCCTACATGCTTTGGAGGGGTGGTGTATACCTGCCATAACGGGGGGTATCAGATCTCACTATGGACCTCTTACATATCTACAAATCAAGTAGCACCAGAATTACCTGCTCTACAGACCTACACCTTGACAGTGCTATATATAGGATATGCTGGAGAGACAGGTATGTAACCCAGAGACTATACTTTATATGGAACAGGCTCTACATCCATGTGAAGCACAGTTTCACCCTAATGCAAATCAAGTGCAAATTACACAATTGGATGGGGAACAGGACAATCATGCCTGCTTGTGGACCAATGTTCATAGGTTCATAGGTTCATACTAGGCTATCTGCCCTGGGGCAATTATAAGCCTAGCCCAATTCTGTATGGCTTACGTCTCCCCTTGATTTGAGTATACTGTTCCCTTTTTAAGGTTTAGTTTACTGTGGCTCTGTCTAATAGTGACACGGGAGTAATCCCTGGGACAAACCTTTGATCCCCCATCCACCTATCGAGATTCTTCTTGAAGAGATTCAGTGAGGTGCTCTGCCTCACATGAACTGGAATTCTATTCCAGAGCGAAGAGAGCCTCTGGGTTATGAACCTGTCCCTCCAGCAAGTTCTATTTATTTCTGTGCTGAGGTTCAAGTCCCTCGAGTGTGTGGCTCTAAGGGATTTAGATTTACTGAGGTGGAGCATGTCCATTAATTCTGGATTTGATGTAGCTTTGTATGTCAGGCATAGATCGCCTCGAAGTAGGCGGTATGAAACTGAGTAGAGCTGGAGTTTTTTTAACCGAGCAGCATATGGCATCTGTTTGAGACCCTTGATCCTCTTGGTGAGATACTTTTGGGGTCTTTTTAATTGCTGCAGGTGCCGGGTAAGGTACATCCCAAAAGGGGTATTGTATTCTATGATGGGCCTGATGAGGGATGAATAAAGGGGCATGATTACCTCTCTTGATCTAAATGTGAAACCCTTCGTGATGAGGTGGGCTATGTAGAAGGTCTTTCAAACCACTATGGCAATGTGGTTTTCAAAGGAGAGATTGCTATCAACTTGGGTCCCCAGGTCCCTAATAACTTTCTCTGTACTTAATGTGTTTCCACCTATGTGGTAATTTGTGGACACATTGTTTTTGCCAAAGGGTATGACTATACATTTTTTGGCATTTAGCTTTAAACCATAGTGCTGGCACCAGTTATCTGTCTCTGTAAGACCTTTTTGAAGGATGTTTGTGTCAGCTGGAGAGTCGATTATGGCACCCAGTTTGGAGTCGTCTGCGAACTTGGTGAGCCATAGTCCTCCCACGTTTGCCTGTACCTCGGAAAAGTATATACCGAACAAGAGTGGTCCCAGGACAGAACCCTGTGGGATGCCACTTGTGACCGGTTTCGAGTCTGACATGGCCCCAGCAACTCTCACTCTGTGGGTTCTGTCTTTGAGCCAGTTTGCGACCCATCTTCTGACATAGGGGTTTATATTTAAGCTGGATAGCTTATCTATGATGTCCGAGTGGGGTATTGTGTCAAATGCCTTTGCAAGGTCCAGATAGGCTGTGTGAACTACCTTCCCTTCATCTATGGCTTTGGTGACTGTTTCGAAGAAGTCAACCAGGTTCAAAAGGCAGGATCTGCCCTTGACAAAGCCGAACTGGGTAGGATCTAGTGTCTGTAGGTCCCCAATGTCTTTGTTTATGAGCTCCATGATGATCCTCTCCATAGCTTTGCAGACTAAGCTAGTCAGGCTTATGGGGTGATAGTTTCCAGGGTCTGTAGAGGCTCCACCTTTGTGGAGTGGGATCAATGTTGCTATACGCCATTCTGTGGGCACATATCCTGTAGTGAAGCTGAGATTGTATAGCTGTTTTATTTGAGGGATTAGTTCCTCTTGGAGTTCATGTAGGATGTAACCTGGGATGCCATCTGGTCCAATTGAAGCAGTGTTTTTTGCTTTGGAGAGGGCAGCCTTCACCTGAGCATCAGAGATGTTTGGGAGGCAGCCCTTTGCCGGGATAGATACTTGCTCTTTTGAGGGGGAGGGAGTGGAGAAGTTTGCACTGAACCTGTCTGCCAGGATATTGGCGATGTCTGTGGGTTCAGTATATTTTTTGTCGTTTAGAATCAACTCAGAACAAGTCTGGGAGTTGCATCCTAGGTTCCTAACATAACTGAAAAAAGCCTTATGATTGTCTTTGGTGTCCTGTGCAATTTTTCTCTCGAAGCTGGCCTTGGAGGATTTTATGAGGGATCGTAATTTTTTGCTAGTACTGATCAGAGATGCCTTCCCTATTAGGGATTTTGCTCTATCATGTAGTAGCTTCCTCCTTCTGTTGTACAGTTTATTTATGGCAGGGGTCCACCAGACTGGACGCCTGCCTTTGGATGATTGGGTCTTGGTTTTGTTTGGGATAGCATGATCCATGCATTCCTGGAGATGTCCATAGAATGCGTTTATATAGGATTCTGCAGTTTGGGCCGTAGTTTCCACTGGGCCTGGGGCCTTGAAGGATTCCACTTCAGTTTTGAGAAGTGAGAAGTTCACTTTTGAGAAGTTTTTCACTGTGGTTTTCTGGGATGGGGGTGGGGTCGGGATGTGGACATCCAGTGAAATTAATTTATGGTCTGATCTTACCAATGAGGGATATACTTCTGGTGTGGAGCATAGAGTCCCCATGTTGGTAATGATCAGGTCTAGTATGTTGTCCCTTCTTGTGGGAGTGGTGACTAGTTGTTCCATAGCATTTGAATTTATAATTTCCAGGAACCTTTGGGCTAAGGTGCTGGGGCTTGAGTAGTGCTCCCAGTCAATGTTTGGGTAGTTGAAGTCACCCAATATAATGGTGTTCGGAGAGATCTTCATGTTCTCCAATTTTTTCAGGAAAGCCGAGTGGGATTCCTGACTTTGAGAGGGTGGTCTGTAGGATGCTATAAACTGAAAAGCAGTCTTGCCCACTGTTAGTTGCATATGGATGTTCTCTGATATTTCGTGCAATGCCACTAACCTGGAGGTGTGGATATCCTTGATAAATATGGAAACTCCCCCTCCTTTTGTGGTTCGGTCCAGGTTTTGGGGCCGAAAAGCATGATATGAGGTATAGCCTGGTAGTGCTGGGGTGTTCTCTGGAGCCTTGAACCAGGTTTCTGTCACTGCACAGATATCGATGTTCTCCATACTGAGGAGAGCTTCGAGTGCGTGCATCTTGAGGTTAAGACTTCTGGCATTAAGCAGCATTACCCTGTGTGTTCCTTGTGCTGTCTATGGGGGTGGGTTTGACTTTTGAGCCATGCCTAAAAAAGGCACTATGGGGGTGGCATGAGCCTTTGCCAATATCCGAAAGCCCAGTGGTGACAGGTGCAAGCCGTCCCTAGTGAAGAAACATGGCTTGTCAAGCATGACATCCCAGGCTGACAGACACTGGATCCCCTTTGAATGACACCAAAATTTTAGCCAATTGTTAAAATCGATCATTTTGTCTTTGTACTGTGGCATCATTCTAGGTGAGGGTAAGATGCTGCTCAAGGTCAGGGTCATACCAGCCTGGGCTACATGATCAGAGAGCTCCTCTATGTCTCTTTTCATGTAGTCCAGGGAGGTACGTCTCAGGTCATTCACACCAGCATGTACAATGACTGAGTCATATTTGTATTTGCTTTGGAGTGACCTGAGTGCTTGCATTATGTGGCGGATCCTAGCACCCAACAGGCAGCTCACCGTGACCTTCTCTTTATTCAGCCTGGTGAGCGGGACGTCAGTGTGTCTGACAATAGAGTCACCTATTACAAGAGTATCAGGTGTGTTATTCAGCCTTAAGGGCTGTGGCTGCTTGGCACACTGACTTAGTGGGCTATGTGTTGTGCGCGTTTTGGTTTGAGGTAGCGTTTGCTTGGATGTCTGCTTTGGAGATCTCTGTTGCTTAGGTAGATTTTTATTTAGAGCCTCCGTGTATGTTTTTGTGAGTTTATGTGTTTGGTTCGCTGATGTGCTGGGACTATGTGATACTGGAATTGTGTTGTGTGAGGTTACCTTCTCCTCCTGACTGGTTACACCAGTTTTGAGATGAGAGAGCTCAGCCTCCAGTTTGGCTAAATAGTTGCATCTCTCACATATATTTGAACCTGTTTGGAGGAGGAGAATTTGAACCTGTTTGGAGGAGGAGAACAATGAACACAGGGAAACACTGGATGGTTCACTCCTACAACCTAGCTTGTAGATGCTTCAGCTCCCAAAGCCCTGCTTAACTTTATCAATGGTATCATACCTTGACAGTGTATAGGGATGCATGGCTAGGCTTATAGGAGCCCTTGTGTTGGTTAGCATATTAAACACATATGAACCTATAATCCCCTGAACATATACTTTGTTACCCTTCTGAAGACATCTGTCTTGTCTGCTGACATTCAGTTCTGTGCTCTGACACTGATGGGTTGATTGTAGATGTGTACCCATAGGTGTGTCCCTGACAGTCCTGAAAGTGAGAAATACACATTACCACGTGACACATGTCATTGTGTGACTACACAGCCATTACAACAGCAACTATCATAATGTGGTATAGTCATTATAAATGGCAATGTACAAATTCAGAAAGTGAACTGTACAAGTAGCATGTCAAAAGCAACATTGGATGAAACAATTTCATATTAATGTAGATATTCACCCTGTGTATCAGACACATAGCTTTATCTCTCTGCATCCATGAGAGAGATGAGAGGGATGTGGCATAGGTATCATTACTTGCACAGTATGTTGTGAAAAGGGGTGTAGGAGGCCTAGGATGACCTAATAGTTTGGCAAGCTTGTGTGTGAGTCACGAAGGGATGCAGGTAGAATGGACCATGGTAATGTTGCACGTGTGTGTGTAGGTGACTTGAATGTGACATTGGTCTGTGAGTGTCTGAGTGTACACAGCCACGTTCAGTGCTATCCTTATGTGTCTGTATGTTGGACTGCTGTGAGCCATGCATGGTAGAGCTGACAGTTCATCATCTCTGCCCCTGAACATGTGCCAGAAGTCTCATTGGCACCTCCACGCCCAGGGTCAGATGCTGTGCTACTACCTGAGGGTGACTGCTGTCTACTGGGCACATGTCGTCCATGGGACCACCCAGGGCCATGGGCCCATCTTGGTGTGGACAGCACACACCTCTATGAAGCACTGGATGTACTGCCAAAATGAGAGCGATATTGCGCAAGGCCACATTAACTCTCAGCAGATGCAGTTGCTGATCTACATCGACAAGGCTGACACTCAACTCAAACCAGACATTTAATCACAGACAACATGCAAGCCAAGACAGACAGTGTGCGATCTCTCTCAGACCAAAGTCTTCCACTGCATCAGTGAACCTATCCAGGTTATCAGCAATCCTGTGGAGACAGCCACAGATGTCAGACTGTGCTGCATCTATAACCCTGACTATTCATCAGGAGTTTCTTTCTGAACATGCCTGTCCCTCCATAATGGCACTAAACATACACTGACTGACAAGAGATGAGACACCTGCAACAGGTGGTGGAGGGACAATAGGCCTCCTATGAGCAGGCCTATCAATCCACCTATGTGGAACTTCACCAACTGTTTGGCTTTGGCCAGTGTTGCCAGCACTGAAGCCACAGTACCATACTTCCCTGTTCAATGTCCCTATCCTTTCATTGTCCAATATCTGTGGCCACAGGGGACTGGGTATGTGTAGGCATACTGGCTGTGTAAGGTGATAAGGAGGGGCAACAAATGATGTCATCCTCTGTGTCAAATTCAGCCACTGCAACCCCCGTCTGTGCCTCATTTTCCCACCAACATCATCAGAGACTGAGGATACACTGACATCAGGTTGTGAATGGTCACCTGTGATAAAAAGGGAAATGCATTATATTAATACCTGTGCTACTATGCTCTGCAGTACTATGTTGCAATATATATTAAGCTGTATCCACTGCTGTCACTATTACACACTTGTATAACCCACAACCTCATACAGTAGGACATGAAGACATTACTTTCTAACCGACTTCTGTAATCATTTGGATAAAAAATGTTCTTTAAACAGGAATCTCATGAGTAAAACATAAATGATGTACTCTGTTGACATTTTGCAAAACTCTGCACAGTTGATGGTTATGGTAATCTGTAATGTCCTAACAATACTGTGAAAGAAACCACTGTGGTCACACCTACAAGACATAGGTATGAGTTTAAAGTGTGTACAGTCAGAAAATATCTGTACAGTTGGCAATCATGCAGACAGTACATCAATCCAGCTAGCAGGTCTGTGATGACACTTGAGCAAATACACTGATCCAAATCTACATCTCTGACAAAACAGTTTTGCACTTACCAGCAGCAGAAGCATGGCTTCTTTCTATTCCTGATGGTTCTAGAAAAATGTAAGGGAAAGGTAATGTACACAGCAGTGCATGTGACACTATAATAGGGCTAATACTATAAAATATCTGATGTTTATATTAGCTGCTATGTTAACATGTGTGGGTCACAAACTGTGCATGAGTTTAAAACTTCAGCCAATCTCCTGCCCCAAAACACTTGACACCCACATAACACTATGTGCACCCTGACATGCTGGCTGTTACAGTATTCCAGTGATGATCCAACTATGCAAACCTGGACGCTCCTCTTGAGTGGAAATGGTTGCATCTACATCCATGACATATGGGGTGATAGATGCCTGGGAGCTGTCCTGTGTTGCAAGGTTTGCCAGGAATTCCTCAGTGGCTGACAGATGTTGTTCTGCTGTAGGCCCACCACTGGTGAACTGACGATCTCTGATTATGTCCACTATACGTCTGCATGTCATGTCGATTATATCTGTCACACAGTGTCACACCTGTTCATATGTGTGATTCTGGTGACCCACACCATTAATGTTGTGCACCAGTTTTTCCTGCAAGGCTGTACATTCTTGCCTATTTGCCCTCCCTCTGGACAGTAGGACTTGGTGGTGCTGTCTCAAGGCCTCAATAATGAGGTCATTTTCTGCCTCAGAGAAAAGTGGACATCGTCTGGCATGCATGATGTCTCCTGAAATACAAATAAATGAGAACACATATCAGGATCACATATGTTGGAATACAGTAAGTTGAGATACAGCAATAAAGGAAGCCTATTGGTATTCCCCTACTTGATTATACATATCTTAATCAACAGTGTGTCACATACAAAGGTTGTAGAAGTAAGTAGGATAGTAGCAATAGTGATCCACTGCTGTTTGTGACATGGCAGATACTCGGGTATGATCACACAACAAACACAGGTGTCCATTATAGTGTGCCCCATTACAGGGAACCCCCACCCCACCCATAACATATGTGTAAACTATAGTCTCAAGCAAATAGCAGGGTACTACTAAAACTGCTAACAAATGAAGTATCCAGGAGACCTGAGTACCCAGTTAATAGAGACCATTAAGCCTTTTCTGTACTCTGCATCCTCTCTAGGTGTAACATAGCTATTGATCACTGGCATGTCATTATTACATTTGTAAGAAAAGCCTAAGTATATTCAAACATATGCATCATGTTGAAAACAAAATGGTTACATTCCTGATGGAGTAGAAAACTCTTCTGTTGAAAGATACAGCTATGTGAGTACTGTGTGAATGAGTTAAGCATACAATCTAACTCTCATACACAATGGTTCCACTAGGTAGGTGTTTGCCTATTTATGATGGGTCTCCTTAGCAGCTGATTGCCTCTGAACCAATCTGTGGCTCAAGAATGCTACATGCAGCATACACAGCTGATATGCAGTACAATCAGTCAATCCCATGCAACTACTCAACTATATATAAGGCCTCAATATAGATTCCATCCCCTTTCTCAAATTTGGGTTGGAAATTACTGGGGTAGGGATTATGTCAGCACAAGAGTAAATGTTTGTAGCAGCTACTTGTTACATACAGATGTATGTGCTACAGTCTGAAGCTGTTGCTGCAGGCAATAGGCATAGTTAAATAGGCTGCATAATGTGCAGCCAACAACAGTTAAGAGTAACTGTGTGACCTGTGGCAGCCTTGGTGTACAGCCAGAGCCTGATTGAGGGAACCCATCCTACTGGAAAGTAAGGTATGTGTTTAAGGTAAGAATGTTAGTCAAAGGTACAGTATCATTAACAGAGTTAAGGGAAACATGCTTATTGTATCATAGAACAAGGTAGGGTGTACATTAACTATTATGTCAAACTGTCAGATAACTGCCAAGTCATGTATAATGTCATACAAGTCATCTGGAACATACGTGCTGCCAACCACTGCTTCTAACACAAGGTTGCATGTAGCTTGTGCTGTTGTGGTTGTCTGTAATATCACTAGCAAATCATTGTGGGCTGCAGTCTGTTGTGACTGGGCCTCATTTGTATTGCATGCTTCAAAATCCTCTGGGAATTCATACTAATGCATGACCTGACATTATATGTGCATTCTAGTATTGTAATAAGAATAGTTTAAATGTGGCCATATCTGTGGGCCTTTGACTGGCATTATTCAGAAACAGGCATTCAAATTGTCCTGCTATGGGCGGATAAATAGGTGATGAGAAAGTCATACATATCAGAATTTATACTGGTGATGTACACATACAAGTATTTTAAATGCTAGACACAGCTGTATTTGAATCTAGGACCATGAGGACCAACAATTAATGTTTTTTACAGCATTTAACAGATTGAGCTACTGAGTCACTACTATACTAGGTGTATGTTTTCATGTTGTACACATAATTGCACACTTGCCTACTGTTACATATTATGTGTATGGCTTTATAGTAATGTATTTCTCTACCAGAGACACAGTTACATTCTTAGTTTTCAATTATTCATGTAGCAGGTGTACTTATATACCTTGTAGATATAATCGCATAGTAACATGGTGTTAGATAACTCACATACATATATAGTAATGTATTTCTCTACCAGAGTTCCAGTAACACTACTATCTTTCTGTTAAACCTATAGCAGATTTGTGAGATGTGGCGAGATGTGCAGCATGGCTTTAACACACTTAATGATGGGAACGTGCCAATTACTATGTTTTACGTAAAACACCTGTGTTTCTTAACAGCTGTGTAGCTTGGTGGGTTGATGCACTGTTCTGTATGTGTGATGATCCTGTATTCGAAATAGGGTGCAGGTGTATTCTTGAACGTGATTAATATTTTTTCACAAACATATATCAATATAGCACCTTTAAGCATAGCGATGATGCATGTCCTGCATCGTTGTGCAAAAAAATCTTTAAAGAAATGAAAAATGGGGAGATAGGTCAGTGCTGAAATGGGGTGCAAGCAGGGGGAAAAGCATAGTGAATGGCAGGTAGGTATGTGCTGGAAGGGTATAGGAAAGAACCATAGCTATCCATTTCTTGTACAACATCTGTGCACTTTAACAGATAGTTTAGCTGAATTTGGACTGTCTCCCAGAGAGAGAGAGGGTTGAGGGCAACATAAATGTGTTGTCAAGCTAATTGGACCAAATTAGGTATGTCCAGTGGACACAACACATGTGTAAAATGGAGAGCCATGTATGGGATGATATTTTTTTTGGGACAGGTGCCCATTTTTTTTAAGGTGAGAGTGGAATGTTGGGGAAGGGACATATGTATATGTGGGGGAGGTAAGTTGGGAATATGAGGTAGCTTTTGTAGACAGTCAAGGTAGACAAGACAGCAGCCAGGTTGATGTGTGACACAAGAGGGGAGTGGACACTTTGGTTGGGGAGGGTGTTGTGGAATCCTAGTCCCATGGACATCAGACACAGTAGCAGTGTGACTCAAGTCCTCACCCATGGGACTGTCAATACTGCACCTTCTCTGCTCCTGTGGAGGCAGTGGTTGATGCCAGTGCCTGGGTAAGGCTGCCCCACCAGGATGGACAACATGCTCACCATCTGGCATAGGCATGCACCAACAGTTTGGTGCAGCAGCCCAACCACCATGCCAGGCAGTTCATCATGGCTGACATAAGCAACCCCTCCACTTCCACTCCCAGAGGGGGGACCACCCCCCAGCCTGTGGTGCAGAACTACCTGGTGGAGCAGATAGTGCAAGGGCAACAGAGGGGGGCACCCTCATGCTGCAGCCCAGATGTGCTGGGCCCAGGTGCTGTGGCTGGGGGAGCCAAGGTAGATGGATCAACTAAAACTGGCCTAACTTGTCATGCTGTAGTAAATCAAATATAAACCTATGGTAAAATAAACATAACCAAACACATATAATTAATAACATAATAGAAAATAGTAATGAGTAATGGAAAGAAATAGAAAGGAATGTAATGAGGAACCGTGGGTGCTGGAACTATAGAGTGAGGTGGGAGGGGAGCCCCCCCCACACACTTTTACAGATCACCTCATTTAAAAAAAAAGCCACGGCTCAAAAGACAGATGCAGCTGAATGATTCACCTGCATCTATTCTAGCATGTTTTTTTTTGTTCAATTTCCCAACCCGAATCACTATCGGCAGCTGAAAAGACAAACAGGTGGTAAATGTTAGCTATAGGTGCCGGAACCACAGGCGAGGGGGAGGACTCATGCGCACGTCGCACATTCATTTAAACACAAAAGTGTGCGGAAAGCACTTCTTGCTGATAAGGCTCCCAAGTGTTAGCTCAGTGGATAACTGATTACTTCTAAGGCTCCAGTTCTGGAGTGTCAGTGATATTTCATTCTGTTATGCTTATGCAGTAAGTGATAGCCGTTTATTTTATGCAGTAGTTCCGAAGTGATAGTGATGTCCATTTAGTGGTAGCTCCATTTATTTTATGCAGTAGCTCCGAAGTGATATTTCTGTTTCCGTTTATTTTATGCAGTAACTCTGAAGTGATAGCGATGGCCATTTAGTGCTAGTTCCAATTATTTTATACAGTAGTTCCGAAGTGGTATTTCTGGCTACGTTTATTTTATGCAGCAGCTCCAAAGTGATAGTGATGATTGTTTAGTACTAGTTCTGTTTATTTTATGCAGTAGCTAGATAGCTCACTTTGCCATTGGCCTAAATCTTTCTTTATCACACTATGTTCTGTAAAGTGGCTGGAATTTCCGTCACTACCTTAATCAAACCAGTCTTAAAATGGTACACAGATTGTTACAGATTTGATTGTTGTAATTTTAGTGTACGCATTGCATTTTTAATTCTGTATTTCAAATATACAGAATAGAAAACATAGGAAGTAACAGTGCATGAGTTTACTGTACAAGGAATTGCTGGCTGTTCCCATGGTGGTGTGAGAACAGTGTGAAAGTTGGTGAAATATTTGAGGCATTGCTTAGAATGATATTTACAAATTGTCATCAAGGTTTCAAAATATTTACAGTCAATTATTTTGGCGTTAGAATGGGCTCTGATGTTGGGTACCACTTGAGATTGCATAGTATTCAAAGATGTTGATGACTGTTTCTAGAGGTCATTTGCACATAATTACACATATAATGCTTTGTCCAGGATGTATTCAAGTTGTTTAATGTCTGGAATAATTTATGTGCTAGGGTTTGTAGGTACAATGCTACTGGATTTATATCAAAAAGGGCCGTAGCTCTAAAGTGATAGTCATTTAGTGCTAGTTCCATCTATTTTATGGAGTAGCTCCAAAGCAATATTTCTTGTGTGTAGCTCCAAAGTGATATTTCATGTGTGTGTGTGTGTAATTGGGCTCAAACCCTGTACCTTAGCTACAGGGTCCTGCATTTTCTACCCACACCATCACCTGTGATTCAGGGAGTTTGGCTCATACTTTTGGTCTGGTCCTCTTAAGATTTGTGGCTTTCTGGCAAATCATAATGAAAGCCCTTTAGGTTTCAGTCTTACCATATTTTTATTTGGAAACACACAGTAACACAAAACACTACTTTAGCAGCTTTCTAAGATTATACAAGCAATATTTAAAATGTGTCCCTGGTTTTAGCCCCCACCCCCAAATAAATTTTGGCTTTTTCCAGATTTCTTCTGCTGTGAAATTAAGAGAATTAGTTGTGTCAAATGGATGGTGCAGTGGTAGTGTTGTTTCCTCACAGCAAGAGGCTCTGTGGTTTGATTCTTGGCTGGGGTGCCTTCTGTGTGCAGTCTATATCCTCCATGTATTTGGGTGGGTTCCCTCTGGGTACTCTGGTTTCCTCCCATGTTACGACATGCATCTACAGTGTTTCTTCCTGGGTCTCTGCCCTCTGCTGAAAATTGGCTTTTTTCCAAGTCTGACTTTCCTGGTAAAAAAATGTTAAATAAATAAAAATTTTTACAAGGAGCTGAAAGCTTCAGAGGAAGAGAAGTTTAGCACTGCGTATTCCAAGACCATTTGCATTGTTAGCACAACAGGTAGTAGTTTACTTTTGATGCAGAAGGCTGTGGGTTCTGCTCCCACAGTATGCAGATAGATTGCTGATACTGTACTATGTTGTATTTTACAGGGAGTGGATGCTACCATCTTGTGAATGTCCTCCTTTGGAGGAGTTACCTAGTAACTATGAACCTGTTATCAGTTTGCCATCCATTCCCTGTTGCAATATTATTAGCTTATCATTTTTTTAATATAACATAGGTAATTTATTCTTCAAGGGCAACAGCCAATTTATTTTAAGATGAAACAATGAAATATAGAGTTGTTTCCTAGCAGCAACCTCTTCATTAGTTAGAGATCCCTTAAATGTGGAATTATTTACATGACTTACTTCTGCAGACATTTTGCATATTTACTGATATTGGTGGATTATGAGAAGTTTGAGTGGCCTTTTATGGTTGAAATTTTCTAAAATTGGTAGTTTTATTTTGTCATTATTGGTTCATACATTTTGTTATATTGCTTACTGGAAGACTGTTCAGAACTACAGATTTAAAACACATTGTAACAACTGGTGCTTTATTATACAAGGAATATAATTTAATACAATCAGAAAGGTGAATCAAGGAATGCATACATGTATGCATGACCCTAAAAATGTGTTTGAAAACAGCCCAGAGGAAAGTGTGAAAGGCTCAAAATCATGGGCAAATTTTAAGCTTTCCTCTTGTTACCAAAGCGATGGATGAAGGTGAAACAGTTCACACCACATTAACTTGACCTGGCCAAGCCTTTTGACACAATCCCCTACTCAGGGGTAGTACAAAAGATGAATAAAGTAGGAGCAAACACTTACATCACCAGCTGCATTGCCAGCTTGGCTCACAGGATGTAGGAGATCAAAACAAGGGAAGAGACCAGTCCCTAATGGAGTCCCCCAGGGTTTGGTGCTGAGACTTTTTCTGTTTGGCATATACATCTCAAAAGTAAAAGGAAATACCAAAGAGCTTTGGCCAGCTAAGTTTGAGATGACTGCAAGTTAGGAGAAGTTATTGAATCCCCAAATGACTTAACCATCATGCAGGAAGGTTTGCCCAAATAATAACTGGTGTCAAAATAATGACAATACCCTCTGAGAACTGATCCAATTGTTTGGCATTTGGGAACTTGTGTGTACAGTGACCTAACTTTTGACCAACATGTGCCCAGAGTCATAAGAAAGCCTTTCTATATTGCACAGCTTATAAACAAATTGATTGTGACTAGATCTAGAGATGTTGTCCCCCTTTACAAAGCTGTCATTATGTCAATCATTTTGTATAATGCCCACTTTGGCATGTATCTATCCAGCCACATGCAACAATTGGAATACCTTCAGAGATACCTTACTAAAAGGATACAAGTCCTAAACAATAGGTCTTGCATGGACCACCTCCAAGATTTATTGCTATACTCAGTATCCTACAGAGTGCTTTGAGGTGACAAGTCTGGCATATAAAGCATCCTCCGACATAATACAGATGGACCTACTGAACATCAGCAAGTCAAATTGCATCAGAAATACTCATTCCAGGTATCTAAACTGAATGTTGTGGAGAGATGGATATATATCAAAGAGGCTACCACTGTTCCGGAACAGACTATCCATAAAAATAAAGCAAAGCTCATCCACCCATATTGAAATGTAACTTGGATCTAAGGATGGGTAATAGAAAATGTACTCCTGGATTTCCCCTCATGCCACTAATGGATAGAGGCATTTCCTAAATGCTGCATCCTTTACATGGCCTCCTCAAATTATCTATGGTATGATCACAGTTATTCTCACTAGGGCTAATATACAATTATCAGCCATGGGGATAGCTAAGACCAATCAGAAAATGTTAATTCAAGCACCAAAAGGGAATTGGCTAAGCTTAAAATGTCCTCCAAGTGAACCTATGTTGTGGTAGCAAATAGTTATAAAGAAATTACCCTATTTAGTTCAATAAGTGACCCTCTCACCCTCCACCCCCCCCCCAGTCTTTAACAGCTTCCGGCACCTATGTGAGGAACACAACAATAAGTAATGTAAATTAAAATATTTTAACAGCAAAGCAATATTAAATTATACAAAAGGCTAACATAAGAGGTAATTACAAATAATATATTAATATCAAATCATAATAATAAAGATAACTAATAAATTAAAGAAGAGAAGGGGTGGGGTGAGAGAGAAAAAAGAATATTAGTAACACCACAGATAATATAACTACACAGACTACCAGTACATAATTCTGCATATGTAAGATTTCAGTTGTGAGAACAGTGACTGCTAATACTGTACAGATGGTATTGCACATACATCGCTGTCAGCTTGTTAGCATGGGACATTATGAGCCAAGCCATACCACATGGTGGTACAAAGACACAAAGACAGGGAGCATTTTTACATAGTGTGCTCATACATTAGTAGCAAGGTGTTCTGATAACAAATTTGCCATTAAATCACATTCCAAGTAATGTCATATATCTTCAAATCAAGGAGCAGACATATGGAGTTGTAGTCATTACACTCTACAAAAATCGTGACAATTGAGAGGTATGTTCATGTACACTAATTACACTAGACAGCTGGTCATTTCTCAGTTGGTTGCTATGGGAATAGAACCCACAAGCAGTGACTAAAGGAATAATGTGCACTTTATTTGAATATAATGAATTATCGAAGCACCATCTCCTTTAAAACTTTCATTGGGACATGTATGAAATTGTAAGTTTACACATATGCATATCTGTGTCTGATATCGGATTGGAACCCACAAGCGGTGACCACAAAAAAAATGAGCACTTTATTTGATAACATTACTTATCTAAGCACCATCTCGTTTTACACTTTATTGCAAAATGTCACTTCAAATCTGGCATTTACACACATGTGCATGTCTAGGACTTCTGTTAACTTACCTGTATACCCTGTTCATTTACTGAGTGCTGTCTATAATTTCAGAAAAAATATCAGAACTCAAGCTTGACCCTTAATCTAGGTATTGCACTACATTTATTTCTGACATTTGCTGCTGCATTTTTTATTCATTCACAGATAACATTTGACTGATGTCCGATTAGGACACACATGCAGTGAATACAGGAATAGTGAATACTTTATTTGAAACCATTACTTATCAAAACTCCATCTCCTTTTACACTTTATTCCTTAACGTCACTTCAAATATGGCATTTACACACATGTATGGCTGTTTAGGACTTCTGTTAACTTACCTGTATGCCCTGTTCATGCATTAAGTGCTATCTACAGCATATTTCAGAAAAAATGATCAGACCACAAGCTTGACCCTTAATCTGAGTATTGCACTACATTTAATTTTGATATTTGGTGGAGCATTATTTATTAGTTCATATGTAACAGTTGACTGGTGACAGATTAGAGGACATGTAGTGAATACAGAAACAATGAACACTTTTTGGAAAACATTACTTATCAAAGCACCATCTCCTTTTTAAACTTTATTGATAATATTGCTTCAAATATGGCATTTAGAGAGATGGATAGCTTTCAAGGACTTCTCTTAACTTACTCATATACCATGTTCATTTACTGATTGCAATCCACAGCATATTTCAGACAAAATGAGCAGAACATAGGTTTGAACCTTAATCTGGGTATTGCACTACATTTATTTCTGATATGTTTGTGCATTATTTATTCATTCATATGTAACAGTTGACTAGTGTCAGATTAGAACACGCAGGCAGTGAATACAGGAATAGTGAACACTTTGAAAACATTTACTTATCAAAGTACCATTACCTTTTAAAATGTCAAAAACAAGAAAAGCCAAACAAAACTCAGAAAAAAGACAGTCGGAATGGCAGAAATGGACACCAACTGTGAAAAACCTTGAATGATCACAACAAATAGCATATAGTAGATTTAATATCCGCTTTCATCACATAAACTTCATCATTCATCAGAAAATGAAGTTTATGTGACGAAAGCGGATATTAAATCTACTATATGCTATTTGTTGTGATCATTCAAGGTTTTTCACAGTTGGTGTCCATTTCTGCCATTCCGACTACCTTTTAAAATGTATTGATTATTGTTGCTTCACCTCTGGCATTTAGACCATGGATAGTTGTCTAGGACTTCTGTTAACTTGCCCATATACCCTATTAATTTATTGAGTGCAACTTACAGCGTATTTCAGACAATGAGTAGTCCAGAACAGTGACTCTTAATCTGGATAGACCACAACATTAACTGATGGTTGGAAGCTATGCTACACGGTACTGCATGCTTAGTTGCTTTACCATTTCAATTATGTACTGCCACATTAATAAAGATGTAAGATGTCCCAGGTATTTCATACCTGACTGTTAGGAGTGCAACATCTGTATTTACTTTACTGTACTATTAAGTTATTACTTTGATGATTTTCTTACCTACCACACACTTGCCTCATCCTGGTCAGATGCCCAGAATGAGACTGCACATTGCGAGCCCTCTCTTCTGAAGCTGTGGTAAGAGGCACAAACCATTATGCATCTTTTATTGTCTGCCCCATACTTTATTACTGTATTTCACAGCTATTGGCTCACTGCCTGTAGTGTTTTCTGCCTGAAAAGTTTCCATATTTAAGATTGTGTTTCTGGGCCTAGTTGTTTGTTAGTGGCTATGTTCTCAGCTTATTTTCAAGGCCATCTTAGTTAGCAAATACCATCCCCCACTACAGTGAGAGTGTAGTGTTTGTGGTCATTGCTGGTTGGGGTTGCCAGGTCTACGGCTTGGAGAAAGCACTTCATTGGTTCTTTTGAGATTTTTTTTAAAGTTGTTTCAGGTTTCAACTTTCTGTTACTTAAGTTAGCTTGAGTGTTTTCTGCCATTCCACACAGAGCTATTGGAGAAGGAGCACTGACTAAAACTCTGATCTGTGATATATAACAATAAGTAGACTGTTTTTTTGCTTATTTTTTACTAGTTATTGGTTATTCTAGATATGTTTAGTACTTTTATTCTCTGCTGCATACTTCATTACTGTATTTTATAGCTATTGGCTCACTGCCTGTAGTGTTTTCTGCCTGAAGTGATTTCTGTAGTGTGTACTGACTAGAGTGCTCCCCACCTTCCCTCCCTATTGGTATCTTGTCTTTATACCTGCTGGCCTTGCAGTTGCCCTCCCCTACTCTAAATTTGATCTTGGACACTCCTCCATGTCTAGTGTCATTAGCTCATTCTACCTAATACAAAGAGAATATCTGAGAAGGCCAACCCACTTAGGTCCTTTCCTTCTGTTACTCCTTTCTCACTTTCTAAAAAGAAAAAAAAATGCCTGAAGCTCCTAGCGTTTTGGCTGCTTCTCAAAACTTTTGTAAATATAGAGTATATTTTAGTGCATTTATTACAATTGTATTTGCCTTAATATTGCTACAACTCAAGTGCTCTAGGTTGCACTGCAACTGGATTGTTTTAGTGTTTTAGCTGCTTTTCTGTATATATAGACTTTTCTGTGTATGTAAACTAGCTACTTATTCTACTGTATTACTGCCTCTTAAATCGTTTTCAGTTGTGCACTTGCCTTGCTTCATTTAAAAAGATTTAAATTGCTAATTTTGTAGAGTTTTAATTGCATTTACTGTTTAGGGCTACACACTCAAGTGTGTTAGCCTTTTCTGTGTTTATTTACTGTATTATTGTATTGTTTAGCCTGTTTTAACGAAAAAAAAATACTATTTGTTTGCTCGTTTCCTGCCTTTCCTAGCTAGTATAGTCCAGATCGCAGGCTTTGCTGGTTTCAGGACTTTATTTTCTGTGTTCAGAGCTATCCAGACCTTGCTGTGGTAGAGGGAAGTCTTACCAGACTTTACTGGTTTCAGGACTTTATTTTCTGTGTTCAGAGCTATACAGACCTAGCTGTGGCAGAGGGAAGTCCTACTGCTTGCCAGTGGGAGTGGTGAGCATTGTACTGCCTATCTAACACTAGATGAGTGGTTTCCAGCTCTGAAATTGTAATTTTATTAGCCATTTTGGGCTGATTTCTATCCCTTTCTGGCTTAAAAACACATGTGTTTGCATGTTTTTCGCATCATGCAGCACCATGGGGCTACCGTTAAACTATTCAGGTGGCAGAAAGTCTGCTCTTCAAATTTTCCCTTAGAACTAGCTGGTTTCTCAGTAGTAGCATTAAAGTTTGCACCCCTGTGACTAGCACTTGCTCTAGAACCTGCTGGAAAACACTAGGAAGCCTTAAACTGATACAAGTACTCAACTCTGCTTGTTAATAAGGAGAAATTAATCATAGACACGAAACAGCCTATAATTGCAAAGTACCTTGCAAAGGTAAGGGAAAACAGCTCTTGTACTTTACAAAAAAAGCACCTAAACAGGCATGTCCAAGGGTCAGCTTCTGGTGATTTCTCCTGTCCACCTGGTGAATCTGGGCATACTGAGGCAATGCAGCAACTGCCTCATGTGCACAGACAACCCTCTCCTCCTACCACCCAGCACTACAACCTGCGAGAGATGCACTTACATAGCCAAACTGGAAGCAAAGCTCTCTCCAGCCAAGATTGTGCTAGACAGTTAAGAGGAGAAAGTTAACACCTATACTACACCTCAAGCAACACATAGCCCTTCAAAACCCATTCCATCAACACCCACACATAGCAACACTAAACCCACATATGCAGTGGCCCTTAACATTAAACTGCCCAAGCAACAAGGACCTCTGAAGCTGGAATGCAAACAAACACCAGTCACAACCACAGTGACACATAGCTCACAACACCTGTGTGCCACCCAACAACAGCCCCTAGGACAAGAAACTGTACCCAACACTTTAGTCATAGGCAACTCTATAGTCAGGCACACTGATGTCCCACTCACCAGGCTGAACAAGGAGAAAATTACAGTCAGCTGCATGTCACGTGCCAGGATCCGCCACATAATGCAAGCACTCAAGTCACTCCACAGCAAGTACAAATATGACTCTGTCATTGTCCATGTTGGAGTGAATGACTTGAGACATACCTCCCTGGACTACATGAAAAGAGACATGGAAGAGTTCTCAGATCATGTGATCCAGGCAGGTATGACCCAAGCCCTGAGTAGCTTCCTTCCTTCGCCCAGAATGATACCACAGTATAAGGGCAAAATGATTGACTTCAACAACTGGCTAAGCTTCTGGTGTCATTCAAAGGGGATTCAGTATCTGTCTGCCTGGGACGACATGATCAACAAACCATGATGCTTTGCCAGAGATGGTCTGCACCTGTCACCCCTAGGATTCAGGTTACTGGCTAAAGCTCTTGCCACCCCTATAGTGCCTTTTTTAGGCAACGTTTAAAGGACAAAACCACTACCATAACAGATACAAGCATATAAAATCTGAAGGTAATGCTACTCAATGTTAGAAGTCTAAACCTCAAAATGCACTCTCTCTCGAGGCACTCCTAAAAATGGAGAACATCGATATCTATGCAGTAACTAAGACCTGGTTCAAGGTTCCAGAGACCCCCCCTGCAATATCAGGTCACAACTCTTACATCACTTTTCGGCCACCAAACCAAGACCAAAACACTAAAGGTGGAAGAGTGTCCATATTCACCAAGGATATTCACATGTCCAGGCTAGTTGCCCAACACAATGCATCTGAAATTCTCCAGGTGCAACTAACACTAGGTAAGACTACAATCCAAATTGTAGCTTGCTACAGATCCCCCACCATGCCCCAGCATTCTCAGTATACCTTTCTGAACATACTGGAAAATATGAAGATACAACCAAACATCCTAATACTTGGTGATTTCAACTACCCTGCCATTAACTGGGATAACTACTCAGGTACCAACAACTTTTCAGAACGGTTGTTGGAATTCATAAATTCCAATGCCCTGGATCAACTAATCCATTGTCCTACCAGGGGCTCCAATATCCTAGACCTGGTCATTACCAACATGGGAGACAGATGCTCCACACCAGTGGTCACCCCCTCACTGGTCAGGACTGACCATAAGCTAATCACCCTTGACATCCACATTGCACCTTCAACCCCCAGTAAGGAAACCTCTGTAAAAAACTTCTCCAAAGCCAACGTCATGCTAGTCAAGTCAGAAGTCACAAACTATAGCCTATGCAGACGGGAGCTGAAAGTTCAACTGCTGAATCCTACACTGAGGCACTGTACGAGCACATCCACTTGTGCATGAATTGTGCCATCCCAACTAGAACCAAGACACTCTCCTCCCAAAAAAGGAAGCCAATCTGGTGGTCCACTGCCATAAACAAACTATACAACAGAAGGAAAAAACTGTTGCAGAAAAGAAGAAAATCCCAGGATGCAAAAAATCCCTTACCAGGCTCAGTATGAAGCTGGGATCCCTCATAAAATCCTCCAAAGCAAGTTACGAAAATAAAATTGCTAAATATTCCAAAGACTACTACAAGGCATTCTATAGTTATGTCAAGAATCTAAATGGCAATGCTCAGATCTGCTCTGAGCTACAACAGAATGATGTTAAATTTACTGATCCCAAGGATATTGCCAATATCCTGGCAGATCGATTTAGTGCCAACTTCACCCCCCTCTCACCCCCTAAAGGGCCCATCACAATACCAAAAGATTGCCAAATTCCAATAATCATGGCCACTCAGGTAGAAACCGCACTCACCAAAGCTAAGAATACAGCATCCATGGGACAAGATGACATCCCAGGCTGTGTACTACATGAACTACAAAATGAACTGGCACCTCACCTAAGTGTCATGTTTAATCATAGCCTCACCTCAGGCTTCGTGCCCATTGAGTGGCACACAGCAACAGTTATCCCACTCCACAAAGGGGGAGCCACCTTGGATCCTGGGAACTACCATCCCATCAGTCTTGATGAGCCTGATATGCAAGGGCATGGAACGCATTATCATGGAACTTATAAACAAAGATATTGGCAACCTTCAAACACCGGACCCCACCCAGTTTGGGTTCGTAAAGGGCTGATCATGTCTTCCGAACCTGATTGACTTCTTTGATTCAGTCTCCAGAGGTTAAGGAGGTCCACATAGCCTATCTGGACCTCATCAAGGCCTTTGACACCATCCCCCACTCTAGAATCATAGATAAACTTACTAAGCTGGGCATAAATCCCTACATCACTCGATGGGTTGCCAACTGACTTACTGACTGAACTCAGACTGTAAAAGTAGCTGACTCCAAATCCAGCTCCAGACAGGTGACAAGTGGAGTACCTCAGGGTTCATTCCTGGGGCCGCTGTTGTTTAGCATCTACTTTTCTAAAGTACAGGCCAACACTAAGGGATTCTGGCTAACAAAGTTCGCAGATGACTGCAAACTGGGAGCCATTATTGAATCCCCAAATGATGTGGATATTCTACAAAAGGGCCTTACAGAAACAGATGCTTGGTGACAGAATCATGGGCTCAAGCTTAATGCCAAGAAATGTATAGTTATCCCCTTTGGGAAAAACCATGCACTCATGAATTACCACGTAGGTGGCAGTACACTAAACACTGAAAGTGTGATGACAGACTTAGGTGGACAGTGGTCTCACCTTCGATAACCGCATCGCCACAACAGTCAGGAAATCCTTCTATGTAGCACACCTCATCACTAAAGACTTTTCATCCAGAAAAAAGGAGGTCATTGTCCCACTGTACTCATCCCTCATTAGACCCATTATAGAGTACAATGCCCCATTTGGTATGTACCTCACAAGACTTCTGTAACAGCTGGAAAGGCCACAGAAATACCACACTAAAAAAATCACAGGCCTAAAGCTGATGCCCTATGCTGACAGTCTAAAAAAACTCCAGCTATACTCTGTGGCATATTGTATACTCAGAGGTGATCTCTGCTTAACATACAAGGCCATGTCAAACCCTGAGCTGTTGGACATGCTCCACTTAAAGAAATCCCAATCCCTCAGATCCACACCTTCCAGGGATCTAAATCTTGTCATCACAATGAACAAAACATGCTGGAGGGATAGGTTCCTGACCCAGAGACTCCCCCATACTCTGGAATAGACTGCCCATACATGTCAAGCAGAGCGCCTCCTTGGCCCTCTTCAAAAGGAACCTTGACAATTGGATGGGAGCTAGGAAATTCACCTCGGGAATCACGTCAGTCACCCTGCTAGACAGGAGTGCAGGGAAGTAAATATTGTAGGACGAAATATCCAGGGAATTGTTATGGCTAGGCTTGTATAGGCCCTAGGGCCAATAGCTTAGTACCAACCTATGAACCATATACCAGTTTTGCACACATTCAGCTTATATATTTATAAATTACTGTAAAACATACTTGCATAGATGAGGGGTGTTCCCATCTATAGCATCTTGGACCCAGGTGTCCAAGGTTCCTCTCTTCCTATGTTTCAGGTCATCATAATAGTGACGACACTGCTCACCAGTGAGGGGGATACCAGTAGCATTGGTTAAGTCCTTGGCCAAATGATCTCAGGCTTCAGACTTGCACTCTGAGCCTTCATACTCATCCTGCAGTAGCTGGGGTCCATATCTGTCTACTAGGAGACCAATAAAAACCTTGGACTCCTGCACACCCCACTTTTGCACCCAAAAGCAAGCTTCCTCACCAACTCTAGCAGCCATATCCCACAGTCAAGGTCAGGCTCCAAGGAATGATGTAAAATTCTCACCTATTGGCTTTTGTATAGGCTGCATTCCCACCCTTGCACATCATACTTAACTTTCAAAAAAGTGCCATGTCACTTAGCATTGTGCAACTTGCAAATCCATGTTTAAGTGAAACATAGCAACACACAGCTTTTCTAACTGCTTCTAAATGTAACAATTATTTAATTTAAACTCAACAGATGCTTCAGTCACCTGACACTGTTTCACAGCACTATATACAAAAAGCATCACTACCCAGGGCTCAAACCTGGGTACTACTATACTGCAGGTCATGACTCAGCCTATCTAACCAGTGGGGTAGTCCAGAGACTTGGAATATTTGCAGATATACGAAGGTGCCTGTAAGCATAGTGCAGCTTTGTTGCATAGGTTTATGCATTGCTATGCACAGCAGACTTACAATAATTGATTACATACAGTTTCTATATTTATCTATCTAGCAGATGTGTACTGCTTAAATACACCTAACTAAGCAATGAGCTGCATCGTGCAAAGAAGCACATGTAAAAAAATAAATAAAAAGTTAATATTGAATGCATCCGGTTTCTATTTTTAGATGTCTTGCAGATGTTTACTGCACGCTATGCCTAGCTAAATGACGTGCCACATTGCACAAACAAGCACATGAAAAACAAAAAATAAATAAATAAATAAAAAATAATAAGAATTAGGAATTATTAACATTGAATGCATCCATTTTCTATTTTTAGATGCCTAGCAGATGTCTGGTGTATATTTGCATAAAACTAAGCATAGCTAAGCAATGTGCCACACTGTGCAAACAAGCACATAAATGTAAAAAATAAATAAATAAGAAAATTTAAATTTAATGAAATAAAATGTCTGATACACCTTTCAGTCCAGGTTAACAGGCAGAAAGGTATTGTGTCATGCTTACCTAGATTCAATATCCGTGTTGCTGTGATCTCCCTCGGCCCCACTGCCAAGGAGGAACCAAGGCAGTGTACACAGATACATTTCTTGTAGACTCTACATGGAGCCTACACATATATTATTGAATCCTGGGGAGAGAGGACTTACAGTGAGAAGCATTCAGTTTTATAGAGGTTAATCAAAAAGGACTTACAGAGAGTATTATAGGGAGGAAGAATACAGGTTAGCGGGAGAACTGCATCTGAGGTACAGGAGTTTACAAGAGATAAAGATAATTAAGTATAGTTAGAGAGGAGTGGGGGGATGTGTGATGTAGTGGGAGTATAAGGGGGTTGGGTGGTTTGTCTATTATTCTTCCAATTTGTTTAATAATAGAGAGAGTGGAAGGATAGAGAGGAAAGAAAAAACTGAGGGATTTAGCTAGGAGTACTACATGAGCAAATCCAGTTTTTAGTAAGGTGATATTTGAGTTGTTTCTTGACATTGGGTAGGTTAGTGGTTGTTAGGATAGACTGAAGGAGGGAATTATACTGTTTGAAGATTGAATTTGAGTAAAGTGAATCATCAGCTTTGTTGTTAGATTTGGTTATATGTAAGAAGGATTTGTTTGAGGAGGGGAGGGTTCAGGAGTTAATTTCTGAATGGAGCATTTGTTGTAGGGCAGGGATTTTATCCTTTTGGTGAATGAGTTTGTGTGCAATAGTGAGCTGGGTAAATGTTAGCTGTTGGGAAGTTCCAGCCAACTTTATTGCTGCAATGCCAGGCAATGATGTGATCTATATGGAGCATTTGTTGCAAACTTTGCCATTTTATTGTAACAGGTTTGAAGTTTAGTTAAGTCAGATTTCTTCAGATTAGTAAATATAGAGGATGAGTACAGGAAGGTGGAGAGCAGCTTTGTTCTAGCTTTTACGAGTGTAGTGTTGATAGTGAGAAATGATTTAATTCTGTAGAGAGAGCCTAGCCTTATATGTATCTTTTTGATGGCTTACACTATATGTGTATCAAATTTTAATTTGTTTTTGATTGTTACACCTAAAAGTTTGGTGTGAGGTACAGTAGTTATAGACGTATTGTCTGATGAGTGTATTTGAAATGAGGTGTTTTACTAGGGAGGAATAAAATGAGCTTTGTTTTGCTTGGGTTAAGTATTAGTTGAGAATCTGCTATCCAAGATTCAATGACAGAGAAGGCCTGTTGTGTTTTAGCTTGTAGTTGTAGAGTGGAGTCAGCAGAGATGAGCATAGAGCCATCTGCATATTGAATGATGGTGGCTAGTTTGGTAGCAATGTGTAACTTGTTGGTAAAAATAGTAAACAGAAGTGGTCCCAGGATTAAGCCTTGGGGGAACCCCATGGCTACAGATTGGCAGGAAGAGAGCTCCTGTTGCCACTTGACTGCTTCATGGCAGCCAGTTAGGTAGCTGCGAAACCAGACAAGAGTAGAGTGTCTAAGTTTGAGAGAAGCTAACTCAGTGAGGAGTTTTTGATAAGAAACTGTGTTGAATGCCTTACAAAGATCTAGGAAGATGGAATATATAATTTTGCCATCATTTCTTTGATAGTTTATGCCATCTGTGATGTTTAGGAGAACTGTTGTGGCACTGTGGTTGGACAGAAAACTGTGTTGTGCATTTGCTAAGAGGTTGTTAGTTAATATATATCTCATAAATTGTGCATAGGTGCATTTTCTAATATTTTGGCTAGTAGTGATAAAAATTGCAATTGGTCTATAGTTTGAGATTTTTGTGAATTTTACACCTTTGTGGAATGGGGTGATGTATGATATTATCTAGAGGTGCGGGACCAGTTGTTTAGAGACAGAGGAATTAGTTAAACTAGAGAGAGGGTATGCTATGGCTTCTGATGCTAGTTTGAGATATTCAGATGGAAAATTGTATGCTTTCAAAGGTTCATGTAGGAGAAAATCCATGGCACAGATCAGCACATGGCTAAATTCAGAGACTGTGATGAAAGCACTGTGCAGCTGGCACAATCAGATGACCCAGTCACACTATCGACAGCACTAAAACTGTACGGAACTTTCCCTTCCTCCACAACTTTGGGGACTATAGAGATCCATGCTGGATCTCCCACACTTTCTGTTTAACAGGATGAATGCATTCCACACATGGTATACAGACAGCAAAAGCACCACCAGAATCCAAAGGATGTTAAACCTCTGAGGAGCATGCACATAAATTTTGGGGAGAGATGTGTTGGTGCTTCTTACTGATGTGAGGCACAAGCTTTACGTGATCTTGGTGTTTTAGTCAGCATTAACCAGTGAATGTGCAAATACAGGCAAGATGCATGCAACTCATATCATATATAGGTACTCAGTGTGCTATGTGGTTTGCTCAAAGATTTATGTGGCTTCCATGAATACCTCCAACCTTTGCATGATATGTCTTTCCAGTTTGTAGCAAATAGTAGGTCCCTGCAGCTGCTATCAAATGGCAGGCATTTTTGTGGTAGGGAATGGTTGTACACTGTAGGGGTGTGCAGAAACTTTACACAAAAGGCTGCCTCCAGTATCACATCTAACTCTGGCAGTGGGCACACATGGGTCATGGACAACACTCATCTGGCTTCACCACTACCTCAAACCCTGACTTTGAACACTCATGTGAGGGAGGATTACTCTATTCTGGGTCTACTGCCGCCTGCGCCCAATGCTGGGGAAGTCCCATGGATGGTTACAACATCTGTCCAGCTGCACTGGGGGTTCACCCCACATATTACTATCAGGGTTATAGAATTCAACACTGGCTTACTCTCCAAGTATGTCCTCTGGATGACATATACTCTTAGCTGGAAAGGGCATACTGGCAAACAGCCACCTGACACAATCACAATGCAGTAGATATAGGCACAGTCTCACTTAAGAAGCCAAAAGGATATTGCATTCCTTGAAACACATGTGCCCACACCTATCCCTGTAGGGACACCTAGACAGCACTCCAGTAGTGCTGGAAGCTCCTCATCTTTACCATGATTCCTGCCACCCAGCAACACCTTAGCTGTGTGCAGCTTATCACAGGCACCACCCATTAACCCTTCATCTATGCTAGCGTTATTATCCAATGCCTCTGTATCCCCTTATTGTGCAAATGATGATGACTGTAGGCTTCCCCCCTTGGCACACATCAATTAGGTAATATATGATGCACAGTGTACCTAACTCATGCATTGTATGGCATAGTCTAATTGTGTAAATCCATGCACCACTCTTGTTCTATGTTTGTCCTGTCGTGACTCATTGTTGTAAAACATACCTGACCTTTTGACAGTGCTACCACATATTGCACCCATCTTTGCCTTGCGTGGCACAGCTATATCCTCCATCAACACCTCAATGTCAAGTCCTCTGCTGCAGGTACACCAAGGCTGGTTAATGCTATGTTCCTCCCTTGCTATAACTGCTGATGTACCACTATATTATATAGTATGACACATGAGACAGCTTGCTGTGTATCTTGGAAATGTAGTACAGTGTAGCAGTAGATGTAGCCAGGAAGTGGAAGTGAATGTTAACAGTCCAAATATATCTTAAGTGGTGTTCTGCATCTCTTTGTAAACAGTTTTGCTTTCCTTCTCTGCAGCTGTTTCGGGACTGCAGATATGGGTCTTCAGCCATGGTTTGAAATCATATGAGGCATAACCTGTAACTCACAATAGCAAATGGCATTATGAGTAGTTACTGTTTATATTTACATCATTGGACGTCCATGAGCTCTAAGAGTGTCAGTATTTGCCCCTACCAACTAGAATATTGAGGTGAAAGTCTTTCTGCACAGAATGTTGGTATAGGACACACATCTGTCAGTTGTTGGAGTCATGGGAACTATCTGTATGGTACATAGACACATTTCATATAATACTCAATGTATTGTAAGCTACCAGGCAGTAGATGAAGTATAAACCTTTCCACTTATGATGGATGCCAACTGTATCAGGTGGTGACTTATTCATTCTTGAGTGATACTTAATTACACAAAAAATATCTGTGGCCTTTTCTTTTCTGATAAGACTTGCAGCCTGTAAAAACTACAACAACTGTTGGTGACTTCCTGCTGAGTGAAGAAAGCGAATCTCTTTTTGCCTGTGGGTTGCTTAAAGTGATAGGGCTGCTTTCTGTTTTACCTGTTCCGTTCTGGTTTCTGTTTTGAGATATCTGCTTGGCTTTGCATTTTGTTCTATGTGGCAGATAGACAATTAAATTACCCAGGCTGCACATTTCACATTTTTCTATTGGTTAATTTGTTTCTTGAGTGATAATTAAATACACAGAAAATACCTGTCGCCTTGTCTTTTCTGATAGGACTCAAATCCTGCAAATACTTCAAACACTGTTGGTGACTCTTTGCTGGTTATTTGGTGATTTTTAAGCTGCCTACCCTTACTAAAAATTTAGCATTATATGTGCCTACCCTCCTACACTGCTGTTGATATCTTAAATTATTTATTTGCCTTTCCTTGTGCATATTTTGAAAAAAGTGCATTTTGCTTCTCGTATTTTCTACTGATTCACTTGCTCTAAATTCATTATCTAGTTAGCTGTTGGATAAAGTAGTGTATATTTATACTCTACCAAGGTCTTACCTGTGCTCTTTACATCAAAATGACAAGGGACTTTTCCATCTAGAGGCAGTGGGTGGTAGCCAGGTCTGTATAGGTTGGGGAAACACACTAGAGATTCCTGCATGTAGTTGTATTATTTGCCGGAGGACTTATTGATCAGCTTACCTTACTTTTAGTGTCTTTATAAATTCTGAACAATTGAGTGGCTCTTGGCTCATTTCCACAAAGCTAAGTATTTTTATTGAATAATCACATGCTTATTAAGCAGTTCAAAATGCACTGCTGTTATCTTGAATTACTTATTGCCTTTCTTGAAGTTAAAGTTTGTAGTAACATTTCAGTCTGGACACTCTTTTACCATGCTTTTATATTAGAAGGACTAGGATTATTCATGTAGGTGTTTACCTGGTCTATCTGTTTTGGGAAGCACACAAAAGGGCTCTAAGTGTAGTTGCCTTTTCAGCCAGAGGGCTCCGTAAATAGTTTTCTGTATTTTCAATATTGGCATAAATTTGGCACATTAGCACAGAGTTGCTTGTTGTGCCAGTGCCCTGTACAGACAAAGACATCTGGAAACATTGCATATTTACATTTTATCATATAAGTTTACTGTGCCATTGTTTTTTTTTTTTTAAGTTTAAACTTGTAATTTCAAGCTGCTGTAAGGGCTGCTATTCTGCATTGAAACACATTGCACCAAGGGTTTCTTAGCTAGTATTAGGTGTCTGTTTGTGCTTACCAACACTTGGGCTCCATACTAGTCATTTTACATTAATTGGGTCAAATTCTGCACTCTTGTGGCAGGAGAAGGCTGATTTCACCTATCTGAGCAGGGAATTGCTGATGGAAAGCTCATTGCATGCTTAATTAATTGGCCTTCGGGCATAGTTAGAATAAAACTTGTTTTCCGGTTGTATATAAGCCTCATGCTTGCATGAAGCTGCTCTTTGTGCAGTGGTAGTTGCAGGCGCCTTGTGGACATGCAGTCATCAGAAGTTAAAAGTTGCCTATAAAATCACCTCAGAACTTTACTTCAGTTCTCTGTTACTCACAGGACAAGCAGTTTGCATGGTGAGCAGCATTTATGCATTTAGTTAGGATGTTTGATGTCTATCTTACCTTATTGTACCACTCACTTCTATTGATGCTCAAAGATCATCTGGTTTGGGTGCTGGGAAGCATTGCTGATTAGGTTAGCTGCAGATTATACTAATTAAGCACCCTTCCCCTTGTACGGTTACAAACACTTTCCACTCCTATTCTTTATAAGTACACATTAGATCTTACATCTATGGATGGGCACTTTCCTGCTATCTCTGCACCAGCTTAGTGGACATGGGCATCCTGAGGCATTGTAACAATTGCCTTATGTGTACTATCAACCACTTAATTCTCAAACAGACAAATACAGTATGTGAGAAGTGTAGTTACACATTGACACATACAGACACCAAACAGGTTGTCACTGACTCACATAGACATCACTCATTGCACCTACAAAGGACCACATACATAGACCCACATATGTGGAGGTGCTCACATATAACTTACCAAAACCTTAAAGGCCTCCAAGGTGCAGTCCTCAGAAACTCTGCATGCACACAAACAAGTCAATTCCCATCACAACACATAAAGCCACATTTTACTGTGTCTCAACTACCAGTCCTATAAGGTGAAACACTCCACATCCTAATATTCTGGTCATAGGATACTCCTTTGTGAGATACACTGATGTCCATCTTACCAGGCTGAATAAGGAGATGGTTACATTTAGTTGCCCTTCAGGAGCCAGAATCCTTGAGTTCACACAAGTACTCAGATCACTAACCCCTAAGTACCAATATGACTCGATCATAGTCCAGATGGGTGTTTATAACCTGAGATGTACCTCCCTGGACTATATGAAGAGAGACATGATTGAAATATCAGCATATGTGTCACAGGAACATATCAGCCTGGCATTGAGCAGCATTCTATCATCTTAAAGAATGATGCCACAATACAAGCAGTGAATGATCAACTTTAACAATTGGTTTAGCTACCGATGTCATTCCAAAGGGATACGTCTCAGCCTGGAAGGACATGGTTGACTGGCTGCACTGCTTTGCCAGGGATGGTCTTCACCTGTCACCTTTAGGCTTTTGTATATTGGCCAAAATATTATTCAACATTATAATGCCTTTCTAGACATTGTCACACAGAAAAACCTTCTGGCATACCAAATGCTAGCCAAGACAAGCTAAAGGTGTTACTGCTCAATGCTAGGAGTCTCAACAAGAAAGTACACTCCCTAGAATCCCTGCTCAATCTGGAGAATGCTGATATCTGTGCAGTTACATAACTATAGTTCAAAACCATGGAAAGCAGTCTGGCAGTGCATGGCATTCATGCCTTTCATACGTTCTGACCACCCACTGAACATGAAAGATAAAAAGGTGGAGGTGTATCTATATACATAAAGGATAAGCAAACTCAAGACTGGTCAAACAATGTCACATGCTTGAGCTACTCCATGTCCAACGAACCACAGGAAAATCCATTACCACATTCTTGCTAGCTACAGGTCCTCCATCATGGACCACGAAACCCATACATCATGCCTGAAGTTACTATAACCACACACCATCAAGCTCAATACCATATTCATGGGTGATTTTAGCTACCCATTCATTAATTGGGAGTCATACATGACCACTAAAATTAAATCCTAAAGATTTCTTGACATCATAAATTCAAATGCCCTGCAGCAACTAGTCTGCACTCCCAGTAGGGGAACAAATATCCTAGATATGGTATTCAGAATATGAGAGAGTGCTGCACCCCTAACCTCCATGTGATGTCTTCAGTGGTATGATATGTCTACACTTGTAAGATCAGATCACAAAGTGATCTCCCTTGAAGTAAAGATAAAACTAATCCCCTAACCTAACCCCAAAAACTTTAAGAATTTCTCTAAGATAAATTACCCTCTATTAATGGACAGCATAACAAGTTTCCATGCTCCCCCAAATCCAGAAAATAGAGAAGCCTATGAGGATGCATACACAAAAACCCTGTATGGCCATAGAAGCAACTATAAAGAAACAGCAGTGCAAGACAGAAATAAATACAGGTCAAACTGCAAAAACAAACCACCCCGTTGTACCCTTGGTATTGATAGGTTGTACAACATAAAAAGGAAATCCTGTTGAGAAGTAAGAAGGAATGTGTACAACAGAGCAAAAAGTCACTCATTAGCCTAAACAAGCAAATCAGACTGGTCAAGTCTCTGAAATTAGACTTTAAGGTAAAAATACCCTCCAAAGCTAAGGATAACCATAAGGCATTTTTCTGTTATGTCTGCACTTTTAAGGGCAACACCCAACAATGTGTGGAATTAATTGTAGATGACATTATCTATACTCAGCCAGAGGATATAACATATCTGCAGGCTAACAAATTAAGCTCATATTTCACCTTCCCTTGACCCCAGTTCACCCACAAGAAATACCCTTCACCACTCCACTGCCAGTTATCACCAAAGAACAAAATGCCACTGTGCTCTCTATAGCTAAATCAAGGCTTCAGTGGGGCCTGGAGATATACCAGATTGCCTCTTAAACAGCTTAAATGAGAACTTATCAGGTCCACTAGCATCTTTATTGAATCACAACCTCCAAACTAGCTTTACCCAGTAGAGTGGAGGACAGTAACAGTCAACCCTCTGTATAAAGGAGGACCATCTACTGACCTGGGAAATTACAGACCCATACGTTTGACTAGTCTTAAATGTAAGGCATAATCATGGACCTGATGAATAATGATACGGGAAACCTCCAAACGCTGGACCTGACCCAGTTCAGCTTTGTTCAGGCCAGGACATACCTGCTGAATCTGGCAGATTTCTTTAAGAAAGTCACTAAGGCCATGAATGAGGGTAAAACAGAACATACTGCCTACCTCGACCTAATCAAGGCATTTGACACAATTCCCCACTCAGGTATTATAAATAAAGTCACAAAACTGGGCATAAATATCTATTTTACAAGATGAATAGTAAGTTATCTCATGGATGGAATACGTAGTCAAAGATGTTAAAGCCAGAACCAGCAAAAGGCCAGTTACTAGTGGTTTGCCACAATTCCTGCTTGGAATATACTTCTCTGAAGTCAAAGCTAATGTGGAAAGCCTCTGTATGACAAGGTTTGCCAGTGACTGCAAGCTGGTGGCAATTATTGACTCGTATAATGTTGCATATATCCTTCAGGAGGGTCTAGATCAGACAAATAATTGGTGCCAGAATTGTGGCATAAAAATAAATATGAAAAAATGCATTATCATATCCTTTGCAGACTCAGAGCTGAGAGATCTAGGTACACAGATAGATAGTAGCCTGAACTTTGATCACCTTGTGTCCACAGTGGTGAGGAAGTGCTTCTATGTCGCACAACTTATATGTAAGGTTATGGCATCCAGATCCAATGAAATCATAGTCCTGCTGTACTCAGCCCTTATTATTCCAATAACTGAGTAGTATAATGCACCATTTGCCATGTATGTACTTGACTAGACACACAGCAGCTGAAGCAACCTCAGAGGTTCCTCACAAAGAAAACACAAGGTGTAAACATGTCTTACAACCACTTGAAACTTATAAAACTAAAACCAAGCAGAGCATACCACCGAAAATACAAACTGGGAGGGACACTGTATGACAATCCAAGAAAAGTGCCAGTCAAGTCAAGATTAACATAATCATTTAAATGAGCTCTTTCCTTTCAAGAATGAAATATCTTCAGAATAACAAACCAAAACACAAACTCAGTTTAAATACATGACATCGTTAATCACGTCACATCAAGGAAACAAAAACAAAAGAAATAAAGTTAAAGTTTTTATGTATTCTTTATGTTACATGTGGAGCTTTTCTCCCGAGGTCTTCACCCAGTCGGACCGTCCCGGTGAACAAAAGTAAAATAAAATAAATAAATAAAAACTTTGAATAAAAATGTTACATTAATATTACATACCTTAAAATAAAGGTACAGCTAGAATAGTTCACGAATATCTAAGAAAAGGTGCACAGCACCACCCCATGGACATGGTCATGAAGTTTCTATACCAAAAATAAAAAAAATATGCTCAGAAAATGCAGAAATATGTTTAGCCAGGGCATTATTAAGGTCATTTTTACTAGTACTGTAAATATGTTCCCTAATCCTGTCCTTAAAAGCTGTTTGTTTCTTCCACTATAAAAACAGGCACATTTATGACAAATAGCTGCATAAACAATACCCTTAAAATGAAAAGTACAATACAACTTAGGGCTAATATTAATGTTACCGACTGTAACCCCCTCAGCGTTCAACAAAAACCTACAAGTATTACAGTGACCACATCTAAAAGTCCCCCATTTACCTCAACTGTAGTTTTGGCCAATGCTGATACATTCAAACAGCTTCTTAAGACTCCCATTCACACTGTAAACAATGGGGAAACCCCTACTGTTTTCACTATATTGTCTGACATCCCAGTTCCTGTGAATAATATTTTTAATGCCTGAAAAATCTAGGCTTCAGGTGATAATAAAAGCTGCCCCCCAGTTGTCAGGAAGGAATTGCTTAATAACATTATAGCTAGCTGTATTCCCCAAAAGTGGGGTGTATGTCTGTAGTTCTCTCTTAGAATCCACCTCATCCATAATAGCCATAAACATTTTTCAGGATACCCTCTTCTGAAGAACATGTTCTTTAATTTTTCACACTCCAATTAAAAGAGAGAAAAATCACTGACAATATAGCAGCCCTAACCAATTGTCCTTTAACCGCTGCTTTTTTCTGATGCAGAGGATGGCTGCTTGTGAAATGTAAAAAAGAATTTGAATATGCTGGTTTCCTGAAAACAGAAGACACAGGTCTGTTGTTAAGTCTGTCTTTAGTTAACTCAATGTTTAAATGGTATAGGGTTTGACAAGAAACCGAGTACAAGAAACCGAGTACATAAACTTAAATAAGAAATTGATGTTATAAATGTACTCAAGAAAGCTCTGTATCTTATCATAATGGTCAGAATAAAAAATACAAATATTATCATCTAGTGTATCATCTAGTGTATCTAGTGTAAAAGGGCCAACAGTCAGTAAACTTAGAATTTAGAATATATTTCTTCTTCCACATCCCCATAATAATACTGGTAAAAGTGAAGGTGCAAGATGAACCCATGGCCACTCCTTTTTGTCTAAAAATTGTATCATCAAAATAAATAATATTATTTCTAAGAACCAAGAACCATGTTCAAGTTCACAATAACTTTGATTTCTGTCCCACTCAATTCACTATTTTCAATAAGAAACTCAAACAACCACTCTAGTCCCTAGCAATGTGGTATTACTGAAAATAGGTCTTTGATGTGTATTGTCAAAAATCAACAACTTTCATTATATAAGTCTTCCAAAATTCATGATAAAAAATCCCAAGAGTCCTTGACTAAATATTCAAACCCTTGAATGGTACCTTTGAGTTTATAATCAATAAACTTAGCCAAGTAGAATGTTTTAGAGGCCTTACCATCAACTGTAGGTCTTAAAGGTGAGTCTAAAAGGTCCTTGTGAACCTTTGGTATCTCAAAAAGTGTAGGGATCATAAAATAATCAACTTTTAAAAAAACAAATTCAGCCTGATCAGTTTCACCTTGCATAAGCATATCGTACAGTAAGCAATCAGTCTTTGTATAAGCTATATGCATTTCATTAAGTGACACCTCTTCATATGTATTGTCAACTAAAAGGAGCATTATTTATTGTTGCAGTTATTGGTGTTTTTCAGGACCACCCCTCTGCCTTTGTCAGGTTTCTTAATTCTGACATCATTGTTTTGACTTAATATTTTATGTACATTTATTTGATCTAAAGTCAAATTAAATTTAACCATATCAAGTTGTTTGTGCAAAAGCTTTCTAATATCATGTTCACACAAAAATTCAAAAATATGTATGACTGGACAAAGGGGGAATTAAAAATAATTGGTCTTATTTTTGTTAATGAGTGGGAATTGGTACCATCATGAGGGAAAAAAGACTAAAATTAAGCTTTCTAACAAACAATTTAAGGTCCAAAGGGACTTCAACCAACTTTGCTCTAGCTGTGGGTACAAAAGTAAAAACTTTAGAAAACATTTTGAAAAATACATCAGTAAATACTTTATTAGTGTAATTAAACATCATAAATCACCATTAACATAAACAGCATTTAATTGTCTCAATGGTTCCAGCAATTTGTTGTCCACCCTCTCAGCAGTTGCATGGTCCCCAGTCAGCTGTGGTTCAAACAAGTCTGGTTTGCCTCCCCACTTTGTCAGGACCAAATCCTCCCTTACCTCCTCAAGGAGGGAGTTAACAATAAAGGGACCTCAGGATAATTATCTCCTTGGAGGTCACTTACCTGAACACCATTATCCAAGTTTTCCAAGTCATAGGTTGGCATTTGCATTGACTAAGCCTGAGACCTTGGGGGATATGTTTTCCCTTGCTTATAATCAAAAACATCACAGTACAGTTTGGCTTCTTTTTTGTTTTTAAGGTCATTCATTAAGGCATCAGCTTTAACAAAAATGTTGTTGTATTGGCAATAAATTTGATCAAACAACAAATCATTAGTGATGGAAGTTTTTAAATTTTTAATTCCCATAGAAATCTTGTCACACTGGATCTAAGAGTGTCTTTAATAAGAACTTCCATAAGCTCACACTCATGCTGGTCAAACAACACCAGTAGCTCTTTATGCAAGTCTGAACTGTTAACTAACCCCTTCAGGTATTAACAGCAACACAACCCCTTAGGAACTTTCCCCATAACAATATTCTGTCACAAATAACAATTCTGTACTTGAAGCTTTCTAAACTTAGTAACTAACCTTTCCGTTTGCTTCAATTGTGTTTCCAAATTGTCATGGGGAATAACACAGTTCACAGTAAATGAAACATTCTTGTTAAACCATTCATTAATGCTAACAGAGTTTCCATACCGCTCAACAACACTACTTTCGAAGTACTATGCCACAACACAAAAACCACCACAATATAGCCAAAAAAGGTTTTTATTGCAGATTTTGCCCTCTAGCACCTCGGCTTTACACAGCCTTCAAGGAGTAAAATACAAATGCAAGAACCTTCCTTTATATACAACAGCAGTCACTTCACTAATTAAACAATTAACTAATCACTTATACATTATTACATTCCATTCCTATCCTTAAAAGTCTTACAGCAATTATTTTAGATACAAGGGGGTAGCAGTAAAAGTGATATTAGAAAAAAATTGTTGTATAAAGAAACAGTATTTATTTTAAAATATAGGACTCTGATACTTCAGGGATTGAACACAGATTGTTGTAGGAAGAGTATTATTTGATGTTGTTACTTTAAGGAAAGGAATGGAATGTAATAATGTATAAGTGATTAGTTAATTGTTTAATTAGTGAAGTGACTGCTGTTGTATATAAAAGAAGGTTCTTGCATTTGTATTTTACTCCTTGAAGGCTATGTAAAGCCGATGCGCTAGAGGGCAAAATCTGTAATAAAAACCTTTTATTGGCTATATTGTGATGCTTTTTGTGTTGTGGCACAGGGTTTTCATAATGCCCATCCGCTGGAAATTCAGTCATGCTACCATTCCAATGGCTGTTAGAATTTCATGAAACTTCCATACCTGTATTAGAACAATGGGCTGTTGTCATATCTGACTCCTTCTGTGCTCCAAAAACCCTCAATGCGGCATGGTATGTATTGTCTAAATTGTCTCTCTCCAAAACTTGTATTCCAGTTTCGGGTCAAAAACAGTGATTAGCTTGTGAAAGCTGCTGTGAAAATGATGCAATAAAGCTGTAAGTTCACCCATAGTCAAATGAATTTGGGTCCGAAATAAACCAGGTCCCTCACACTGCTGCACAACCGTGCACACAGATGACATAGCAGAAATGCAAAACAAACCAGTGTTGAAATGTTTATCACTAAAAACAAACAGCACACAACCAAAAATACAAACTTGGAGGGACACTGTATGACGATACAAGAAAAGTGCAGCCAAGTCAAGATTAAAATAATAATTTAATGGAGCACTTTCATTTCAACCTCAGAGGTTCCTCACAAAGAAAATAAAGGATGTAAACATGTCCTATGCAGATAGACTAAAAGTTTAATTCCTTAACTCTGTCTCGTACCAACTATTAAGGGGTGACCTATGCCTGACCTACAAGGCACTCACAAATCCAACCCTGATGTAGCTGCTACTCATCAGCAATTCAAATAGCACAAGGTTCACTTGATCTAGTGATATAAGCTTAGTTAGCAACTCAAACAAAACATGCTGGAGAGACAGATATGTGCCTCAGAGAATGCCTCTTCCATGAAATAGGAACCCTTCCCAGGTCCTCTTCAAGCACAATTTGGAACAATGGATGGAGAATCATAAATTCACACTTGGGGGTAGCACCTATGTCACTTATGGGCAGGGGCAATCTGTAAGATACTCAAGGAATAGGCACAAATCCATACCATCCTGTTGCCCCTAATGGACATATACTGGGTAAAATTGAATTATATTGGCTAGGCTTGTAAAGGCTTTTAAGCTGTTAGTCTAGTGATCTCCTATGAACCTGTGAATATATGAACCTATGTCATCTGTCCCTGTACCTATCTCAGCATCACATCTATAACTGGTGAAGGATTCAGGAGACTGAAGGGTGCAAAACTCAAAGTTTGTCCCCAGTGGACAGTAATATGTTGCTGTAAGAATGGTAATTCTCTACAAACCTGGATGTCTACCGGGATAAGCATTACATGCATTTTCCTTGGTCACATGTAAAAAAAACTACAAGAAAAACCTAGCCAAGCTACAGTTTTCAATGTGTCATATTTTAAACCTCCCATAATAGAGGCCCATGGAAAAGATGCAAATGACCCCTTACGGGTATCAAGTGTTTCAGCTATATGGCTTATGAAAGCCCATGACTTTTACATTTTCTTTTTAAGTCTTTATGGATACATACAACCAATAAAGCCAACCCCCCCCCCTAACTGTGGACATAGGTTCATAGGTTCATAAGTCGGTACTAGGCGATCGGCCCTAGGGCCTATACAAGCCTAGTCATAACAATTCCGTGGATATTTCTTCCCACAATATTTACTTCACTGGACCCCTGTCTAGCAGGGCGACTGACATGATCCCTGGGGTGAATTTCCTATCTCCCATCCAATCATCAAGGTTCCTTTTGAAGAGGGCCAAGGAGGCGCTCTGCTTGACATGTATGGGCAGTCTATTCCAGAATATGGGGAGTCTCTGGGTCAGAAACCCATCCCTCCAGCATGTTTTGTTTGTTGTGATGACAAGGTTTAGATCCCTGGAGCATGTGGCTCTGAGAGATTGGGATTTCTTTAAGTGAAGCATGTCCAACAGCTCAGGGTTTGACATGGCCTTGTATGTTAAGCAGAGATCGCCTCTGAGTAGATGATATGCCACAGAGTATAGCTGGAGTTTTTTTAGATGGTCAGCATATGGCATCTGCTTTAGGCCTGTGATTCTTTTAGTGAGGTATTTCTGCGGCCTTTCCAGTTGTTGCAGATGTCTTGTGAGGTACATACCAAATGGGGCATTGTACTCTATAATGGGTCTAATGAGGGATGAGTACAGTGGGACAATGACCTCCTTTTTTCCTGGATGAAAAGCCCTTAGTGATGAGGTGTGCCACATAGAAGGATTTCCTGACTGTTGTGGTGATGTGGTTATTGAAGGTCGGACGACTGTCCACCTGTGTCCCTAAGTCTCTCATCACATGTTCGGTGTTTAGTGTAATGCCATCTATGTGGTAATTCATGGGTACATGGTTTTTCCCAAAGGGGATAACTATACATTTCTTGGCATTAAGCTTGAGCCCATGGCTCTGGCACCAAACATCTGTTTCTGTATGGCCCATTTGTAGAATATCCACATCATTTGGGGATTCAATAATGGCTCCCAGTTTGCAGTCATCTGCAAACTTTGTTAGCCAGAGTCCCTTAATGTTGGCCTGTACTTCAGAGAAGTAGTTGCCAAATAAGAGCAGTCCCAGGACTGAACCCTGAGATGCTCCACTTGTCACTTGTCTGCAGCTGGATTTGGAGTCGGATACTTTTACAGTCTGGGTTCTGTCAGTAAGCCAGTTGGAAACCCATCGAGTGACATAGGGAGTTATGCCCAGCTTAGTAAGTTTATCTATGATTCTAGAGTGGGAGATGGTATCAAAGGCCTTAGCAAGGTCCAGATAGGCTGTGTGGACCATCTTACCCTCATCCACGGCTCTGGGGACTGATTCAAAGAAGTCAATCAGGTTCAGGAGACAAGATCAGCTCCTCACGAACCCAAACTTAGTGGGGTACAGTGACTGAAGGTTGCCAGTGTCTTTGTTTATAAGTTCCATGATAATGCATTCCATGCCCTTGGAGATCAGGCTGGTCAGACGGATGGGATGGTAGTTCCCGTGATCCAAGGTGGATAACCCCTTGTGGAGTGGGATAACTGTAGCTGTGCACCACTCAGTGGGCACAAAGCCTGAGGTGAGGTTATGATTAAACATGACACTTAGGTGAGGTGCCAGTTCATTTTGTAGTTCATATAGTACACAGCCCAGGATTTCATCTGGTCCCATGGATGCTGTATGCTTAGCTTTGGAGAGTGCGGTTTCTGTCTGTGTGGTCGAGATTACCGTAATTTGGCAATCTTTTGGTATTGAGATGGGCCCTTTAGGGGGTGAGAGGGGGGTAAAGTTGGCACTAAATCGATCTGCCAGGATATTGACAATATCCTTGGGATCAGCATATTTAATGCCATTCTGTTGTAGCTCAGAGCAGATCTGAGTATTGACATTTAGACTCTTGACATAACTATAGAATGCCTAGTGGTTGTCTTTGGAATCTTTGGCAATTTTGTTTTCATAACTAGCTTTGGAGGATTTTATGAGGGATCTCAGCTTCTTACTGAGGCTGGTAAGGGGTTTTTATGCATCCTGGGATTTTCCTTTTTTCTGCAACGGTTTCTTCCTTCTGTTGTATAGTTTGCTTATGGCAGGGGACCACCAGATTGGCTTCCTTTTTTTGCTGGAGAGCATCTTGGTTCTATTTGGGATGGCATGTTTCATGCACGAGTGGATGTGCTCGTACAGTGCCTTAGTGTAGGATTCAGCAGTCAAACTTTCAGATCCCATCTGTGTGGGTGTCATGAAGTTTGTCACTTCTGGCTTGAGTTGCATGAAGTTGGCATTGGAGAATATTATTATGGAGGGTTCCTTACTGGTGGGTGGGGGTGGTATGTGGATGTCAAGGGTGATTTTCTTATGGTCAGACCTGACCAATGAGGGGGTAACCACTGGTGTGGAGCATCTATCTCCCATGTTGGTAACGACCAGGTCTATGATACTGGAGCCCCTGGTGGGACAATGGATTAGTTGATCCAGGGCATTGGAATTTATGAATTCCAAGAACCGCTGGGAAAAGGTGTTGGCACCCGAGTAGTTTTCCCAGTTATTGGCAGGGTAGCTGAAATCACCCAGTATTAGGGGGTTTGGTTGTATCTTAATATTTTCCGGTATGTTTTGAAAGGTGAAAATCTTGGGGCATGGTGGGGATCTGTAGCAAGCTACAATTTGGATTGCAGTCTTACCTAGTGTTAGTTGCACCTGGAGAATTTCAGATGCATTGTGTTGGGCAACTAGCCTGGAGGTGTGAATATCCTTGGTGAATAAGGACACTCCTCCACCTTTAGTGTTTCGGTCTTGGTTTGGTGGCTGAAAAGTGTGGTAAGAGTTGTAGCCTGTATTGCAGGGGTGCTCTCTGGAGCCTTGAACCAGGTCTCAGTTACTGCACAGATACTGATGTTCTCCATTTTTAGGGGTGCCTCAAGAGAGTGCATTTTGAGGTTTAAACTTCTAGCATTAAGTAGCATTACCTTCAGATTTTGCATGCTTGTATCTGTTATGGTGGTGGTTTTGTCCTTCAAACCTTGGCTAGAAAAGGCAGCATAGGCATGGCAAGAGCTTTAGCTAGTAACCTGAATCCCAGGGGTGACAGGTGCAGACCATCTGTGGCAAAGCATCGTGGTTTGTTGATCATGTCTTCCCAGGCAGGCCAGTACTGGATCCCCTTTGAATGACACCAGAAGCTTAGCCAATTGTTGAAGTTGATAATTTTTCCTTATACTGTGGTATCATTCTGAGCGAAGGCAGGATGCTACTCAGGGCTAGGGTCATACCTGCCTGGGCCACATGATCCGAGAGCTCTTCCATGTCTCTTTTCATGTAGTCCAGGGAGGTACGTCTCAAGTCATTCACTCCAACATGGACAATGACAGAGTCATATTTGTACTTGTTGTGGAGTGACTTGAGTGCATGCGTTATGTGGCGGATCCTGGCACCTGACAGGCAGCTGACTGTAATTTCTCCTTGTTAAGCCTGGTGAATGAGACATCAGTGTGCCTGACTATAGAGTCACCTATGACTAAAGTGTTTGTACATTGTTTTGCCCTAGGGGCTGCTGTTGGGTGGCACACTGGTGTTGTGAGCTAAGTGTCACTTTGGTTGTGACTGGTGTTTGTTTGCGTTTCAGATTCAGAGGTCTTTGTTGCTTGGGCAGGTTAATGTTAATGGCCTCCGCATATGTGGGTTTAGTGATGCTATGTGTGGGTGTTGATGGTGTGGGTTTGGAAGGGCTAGGTGTTGCTTGAAGTGTAGTGCAGGTGTTAACCTTCTCCTCTTGACTGTCTAGCACAATATTGGCTAGAGAGATCTTTGCGTCCAGTTTGGCTATGTAAGTGCATCTCTCGCAGGTTGTAGTGTTGGGTGGTAGGAGGAGAGGGTTTCATAGATTCATAGATTCATAGATTAGTACTAAGCTAACTGCCCTACTTTGCCCATTTTAGCCAAGCCATTATCCCCCTTGTGAGACTCAAACCTTGCACCTTGTGTTTGTAAGGCAAACACCTTAACCATTAGGCCACCCTCCCCTCTTGTCTGTGTACATGAGGCAGTTGCCGTATTGCCCCAGTATGCCCAGATTCACCAGGTGGACAGGAGAAATTACCAGAAGCTGAACCTTGGACATGCCTGTTTAGGTGCTTTTTTTGTAAAGTACAAGAGCTGTTTTCCCTTACCTTTGCAAGGTACTTTGCAGTTATAGGCTGTTTAGTGCCTATGATTAATTTCTCCTTATTGACAAGGAGAGTTGAGTGCTTGTATCAGTTTCAGGCTTCCTAGTGATTTCCAGCACGTTCTAGAGCAAGTGATAGTCACAGGGGTTCAGATTTTAGTGCTACTATTGAGAAACCAGCTAGTTCTATGGGAAAATTTGAAGAGCAGACTTTCTGGCCCCTGGAATAGTTTAACCGTAACCCAGCGGTGCTGCATGATGTGAAAAATGCACAAACAGACACGTTTTTAAGCCAGAAAGTTGAGAGGGATAGAAATCAGCACAAAAAGTCTAACAAAATTACAATTTCAGAGCTGGAAACCACTCATCTAGTGTTAGATAGGCAGTACAATGCTCACCACTCCCACTGGTAAGCAGTAGAACTTCCCTCTACCACAGCAAGGTCTGGATAGCTCTGAGCACAAAAATAAAGTCCTGAGACAAACAAAGCCTGGGCTCTGGACTATAATGGCTAGGAAAGGTGGGAAACAAGGTAACAAGATAGTTTTTTTTTTTTTTTTGGTTAACACAGGCTAAACAATGCAATAATACAGTAAATAAACACAAAAAGGCTAACACACTTGAGTGTATAGTCCTAAACAGTAAATGCAATTAAAACTCTACAAAATTAGCAATTTAAAACTTTTTAAATGAAGCAAGGCAAGTGCACAACTGAAAAATGATTTAAGAGTCGGTAATACTGTAGAATAAGTAGCTAGTCTACATAGACAGAGAAGTCTATATATACAGAAAATCAGCTAAAACACACAAACAATTCAGATGCATTGCAACCTAGTGCACTTGCGTTGTAGCAATATTAAGGCAAATACAGTTTTAATAAATGCACTAAAATATACGCTATATTTCCAAAATGTTTGAGAAGCACAGTCAGAACACAAGGAGATTCAGGCATTTTTTATTCCTTTAAAGAAAGGGAGAAAGAAGGAACAGAAGGCCTTCTCAGATATTCTCTCTGTATTAGGTAGAATGAGCTAATGACACTAGACTGGGAGGAGTGTCCCAGATCAAATTTACAGTAGGGGAGGGCAACTGCAAAGCCACCAAGTATAACAACAAGACACCAACAGGGAAGGAGGGTGGGGACCAATACTAAATCTATTAGCCTACACTCTTTTAGACAGTAAACACTACAGAAATCTTTATGACAGCAGGAAGCCACAAAATGAAAGTTTTTAAACAGATAAAGGAGCAAGGAGACTCTACAGAATGCTTTTAACTGCAAATAAATCAGTTACCTGTGCAGATTAGTTAATAGCAATAAACTACAGTAACAAATACACAGCAGGCAATAAAAAGTGCTATATATAAATTGTTAGAAGCAATAGCCAGTATAAATAGACCAAAAAAGCAGGATACTTATTGTTATATATCTCAGATCAGAGTTGTAGTCAATGCCCCTCCTCCATTCTGCTCAGTGTGTATAGACAGAAATCCTCTCAATGTTAGGGCTTAAATACCAGAAGATACAACCTCAGCCTTCTTATAACCTTGTCAGCACAGCATACATGGACTGTATATATAAAGACTTAAAAAGTAAAAGTAAAAGGACATGGACATTCAGGAAACCATATAACGGAAACACTTGATGTCCTTAAGGGGTCATTTGCATATATCACAAGGGCCTCTATTACAGGAGGCCTAAAGTATCACACAGGGAAAACTCTAGCTTGGCTAGGTTTTTCTTGTAGTTTTTACTAACTGGTTTGTCTGTGTGAGCTTTTCACTCTTTGTTTTGATGTTATTTGGGATATTTTGCAGACACCTTAATGGTTATGGACATCAGCTGGATTAAAAGACCATGTGTTTCCAAAGTATAGCCAGATAATTGATGTATGCTTTGTTGAGGGGCTGAAACATGCACATTTATAGCTGGTGATGCTTTGCTTTATTGGCCTGCATGTATCCATGAAGTCTTAAAAAGAAAAAGTAAAAATTCATGGGCATTCAGAATTCATACAGCTGAAACACTTGATGTCCTTATGGGGTCATTTGCATATATCCCATGGACCTCTATTACAAGAGGCGTAATGTACCACACAGTAAAAACTCTAGCTTGGCTAGGTTTTTCTTGTAGTTTTTCCTAACTGGTTTGTCTGTGTGACCTTTTCACTCTTTGGTTTCGACGTTAGTTGGGATATTTTGCAGACATCTTAATGGTTATGGACATCAGCTAGGTTTAAAGACCCTGTGTTTCCAAAGTAGACTCAAAGAATTGACTTATGCTGTGCTGATGAGGTCATAAGGCACAAGCATGCATGGCCAAAGCTAGTGATGCTTTGCTTTATTGGCCTGAATATATTCATAAAGTTTTAAAAAGAAAAAAGAAAAACATTCATGGGTATTCAGAAGCCATATATCTGAAACACTTGATGTCCTTACAAAGGTCATTTGCATATATCCCATAGGCTTCTATTGCAGGAGGTTTAAGGTATCACACATTGGAAACACTAGCTTGGCTAGCTTTTTCTTGTAATTTTTACTAACTGTTTTGTCTGTGTGACTTTTTTACCCTTTGGTTTTGATCCTGCATAAAGACAACAGTAGTCAGCCATCTCCTGTATGATATCGCTGATCCCATGCAGGACATCAACTACATCTCTGTCAAGGAGGTGATGCTATGTCAGCAAACACAAATGGCAGCAGTGTGCATGATTATGAACCATGGCTTTCAAAGCAGATAGTAAACCATTCTGAGTAGCTCAAGCACATACTATCCCTAGTTTCTTAGTGAAAGCGTTATCCTCTCACAGAGAAATGCTAGTGTACAGAAAAGCTGATTGCCACAGTTCATTGGACTATTTTTCTAAATTTTAAAAGGTGCTGTGATGTCTGTGTATGCTAACCCTTGTTCGCATGTAATTACATAGTATATTTACAGGCAATATACCATGCTAGTGTATGCCTCTGAATCAACCACTCCCTATGCATGGCTGCTCACAATGCTATTTTGCTTAACATAGTACATTAATTGTTTCAGAACACCTTCCTGAATTTGACAACAATCTTTGTGTATTAAAGTTCTATACTTCTAAGACTATGCAGTCAACTTTCTTCTTAGAACCATAGCAAGCCAATTTATACATAATTATAATGATACTTTTTTTTCTAATTTAGCATCCATGTCAAGTTCCCTAACAAATACGTTTGCCTTTTACAATATACTTACTTGACTATAAAAGAAATTGACAACCATATAAACATGAGAATAATACTTTTAACACACAATATAAAATATTGCATTAATTTACTGATAATAAAGCAATGATTTCTAATTATATTGCAAGAAGCAAATATTATTTGCAATAGCAAGTAATAGCAAACAGATAAAAATCAACATTAGATTCAGTAATAAATCTCTCTTCAGTTAATAACTTTACCGAATTGCAGATCTTTCAATTACAAAATGCATGCGCTTTTAAAATCATCACATACTAGCTGTATTATTCTTCAAATAAAAATAGAATATTAATAAAATATGGTAACTTCAGTCCTGATACATTTTAAAGATAAATAATAATCCTACTGTGAAATGCAATACCAGTAAATGTAAAATTTAAATGAAAGTGTATTTGAGTTAGTAACATTAAATTAACTTAAAAAGTTAAATACCCAACCTTAGATGCAGAAACATTCTCCTGACCATGACTAGCATTTTAGTACAGCTTGCAGCCATGCACAGTATGTTTGCAATTCACAGGCAAAGTAAGCCTTTGCTATGGAGGCTGAACAGCCTAGCAGCCCACCTTGTATGCTAATTATAAAAAATAATATGGTAATAAGCAACAGTATTAATATGAGAGACTTGATAAATATAAATGGGGACAAACACTATAGCGGAGTGATTCAGAAACATATATATTCCATGACTGGATGTGTTAGTACCAGTGCAATTAACCACCATAAAATCCCGAATTTACAGGAGGGTAATAGCAGAACAATATCTGGGGTAGCCACAGCACTGACAAAACTGTATATGCAACAGACTGTGCTCATCAACAATAATCATGTTAGGTGTTGTCACCCTCAGACATGCCACATCACCCACCAATACTTAATATCTCAAGCCATTCATGACAATGAAATTGTGGACTGCTGCCATGTTGACAGAGTCACATTGCAGGAGCTGATTTTGATGCACTGCCTTCATCAGTAGGCTTGTGGGTGTGTAGAAGATCTGTCCTTATGAATACCAAGATATATGTGACTTTGAGAATTCTAACTATAGAAACCTTTCAGAGAACAGCAGATAGGGGTATCCCTGAGATTTACTTCAAGGATAATCCAACAATTTTTCCATGCCATGCTACACTGACACATGCAGCAACATAGTCTCTATATGTGCTATATTGCATACCATAATACTTAGAAAACAGTTACAGCAGGGAGTACATATGCAAAATTAACATGCCTAACCATACCAGGCAGTGACTGGCAATTACAAAGAGAAGACAGTGGAGGAGCAGGAAACAGCGGAAGACCAAGCAGATGAAGAAGGAGTAGTATGCTAGGGCACTGACTAAGCGGCAGTATTTACCTGAAGACAATGAGCCAAATTAAAGAATATATAAAAAGATACAGATGATGCATGCAAACCTACATTTGCATTTTTCTCATTCATGCATAGCCTTTCAACAACATGCATCTTACATAAACTACCTCAGAAACAAAATACTGAGGGCAGTACACAGTTATCATTTCCATTCTGTCCTACCATACTAATGCATGCTAATACTAATCCTGCCCCTAAGCCTAACTGTGCACCTTATCATAGAAAAACTCTTTCTGTAGTAGTACCACCACAAAAGACAGGTGCAGAAACACACACACACACACACACACACACACACACACACACACACACACACACACACACACACACACACACACACACACACACACACACACACACACGCACATGCCTTTACCTATCCTTACTCTAAGCCTTTAAGCTGGAAACACATGTATATATATATATATATATATATATATATATATATATATATATATATATATACTCTTAAACTAACCAAATTACCTGTATCAGTAAAATGAATTGTATGTATTGTGATACTGCATTATGATGTGCCAGCAAAGTGAACTATAACCACATGATTTTATATATATATATATATATATATATATATATATATATATATATATATATATATATATATATGTAAGCGGATGAACTACCATGGCAGGGCTAGCCACCCAATGGTGTAAACCTTGGCTGGATATCAGTTGGGTTCTACAAACTTGTGTTTCCAAAAGTCAAACATTCCTCTTATGCTATGTTGATGATGCCATAAGAAGGCAGAAACATGCATGTCCACAGCTGGAGGGGTTTGACTTTATTGCCTGAAGTTGTCCATAAATAGACTTAAAAGTAAAATAAAAAGTCATGGACATTCAGGATTGCCATTTAGCTGAAACACCTGATATCCTTAAAGGGTAATTTGCATATATCCCATGTTACCTCTGACTACTGAAGGGGTCATTTGGGGAAAGGACCACACTGCTTTGCCAGGGATGGTCTGCTCCTCTCCCCTCTAGGCTTTCAAATATTAGCTAAAACATTGTCTTCCCCATAATGCCTTTTTTAGGCAATGCCAAACTGAAAGTATTTCAGACATAGCAAATAAAAACCAAGAAGATTTAAAGGTATTGCTACTCATTGCTAGGAGTCTAAAAAAAAAAACCTCAACTCCCTAGAAGCTCTCTTTACCCCACAGAATGCGAATGTCTGTGCCGTCACTGAGACTAAAGCTGCAGAGAGCACTCCAACAGTGCAAGGTTATAATGCCTTCCACACATTTAGGACGGCTACTTCACAGGCATAAACTAAAGGTGGAGGTGTCTCTATTTGCATCAAAAATAAATATACTTCAAGGCTTGTCAAACAGGAAAATGCAGTTGAGCTGCCCCATGTTCAAACCACGAAAGGCAAAATCAAATATCACTTCCTTGCAAGCTATGACCCAGGAAAACTCATACCATGTATTTAAACTTATTAGAAACACTAACCATCCAACCCAATACCATATTCATGGGTGACTTTAATTGCCCCACTATTAACTGGGAATCCTATACAACACCAAACGTACATACACAGAGACTGCTAGATTTTGTAAACACACACTCCCTGGGCCGGATAGCCAGTACACCAACCAGGGGTGCAACCATACTAGATCTGGTCCTCACTAATAGGGGAGACTGCTGCACCCCCCTACTGTATTGCCTCCCCTGGTAAGGTCAGATCAAAAGATGGTCTCCTTTGAAGTAAAAATAAAACATGGACCCCCGGCTAAACCTGGAATATTCAGGAGCTATTCTAAGGCTAACCTCCTGCTATTAAGTGAGAACCTGGCAAAATTACAAGCCCCCATAAACTCTGAACACTTCTGCCCATGCAGAACTCTTCAAAGAAACCCTGTAGAAGCATGTTAATAGCTGCATAGAGGCAGCTGTACCCACCAGGAAGAAGTACAGAACTAACTCAAAAAACAAGCCACCACAATTAAGAGGTGCAGTACCCAGTAGAATAAAAGTACTCTCATCAATCTAAACAAACAACTCAGAGGGCAAATAATGTCTACCAAAGCCAAGTTTGAGCTAAGTTTGGCCTCCCAGGCCAAGGACAACCACAAAGCATTCTTTAGCTATGTCTACAACCTCAAAGGCAATACACAATTGTGTGCAGAGCTCATTGTAAATGGAACCACCTATATTGAGCCAAAATATATAGCAAACCTCCTGTATGATAAATTCAGCTCCAACTTTACCCCTCTCTCCCCCTCAAACTTTCCTCAAGAAATATCATTAAATATAACTCCCCCTACTATTAATAGGGGACAGGTCCTTAATGCTTTCTCTAAGACCAAAAACATTGCATCAATGGCCCCAGACAATATTCCAGGATGCTTTCTAAATAGCAGGAAACATAACCTATCAGGGCCACTGGAATGACTATTTAACTGTACCTCCAAACAGGATTCATGCCTCATGAATGGAGAAAGTCAATAGTCATCCCTCTGCACAAAGATGGGCCATCTACAGACCCTGTAAACTACAAACCAACAAGTCCCACTAGTCTTATATGTAAAGCCATGGAAAGAATTATCATGGAGATTATCAGTAGAGATATAGTAAACCTCTAGACACTGGACCCAGCCTAGTTTGATTTCAACAAGGGCAGATCATTCCTACTCAACCTGGTGGACTTCTTTGAGAAGGTCACCAAAGCAATGGATGAGTGTAAAATCATTCACACTGCCTACATTGACCTGGCCAAGGCATTTGACACAATACCCCACTCAGGCATTGTTGTCAAACTCAAGAGATTAGGTACAAACCCATATGTCACTCGATGGATAGCCAACTGGCTCACAGACAGGGCCCAGGAAGTTAGAATTGGGGAGTCCACCTCTACAAAAAGGCCGGTCACAAGTGGAGTTCCTCAGGGATCAGTCCTTGGACTGCTCCTTTTTGGCATTTACTTCTCAGAATTAAGGCCAATGTCTGTGGTCTCTGGTTGACTAAATTTGTAGATGATTGCAAATTAGGAGCTGTTATTGAATCTAACACTGACACGAATGTTCTCCAAGAGGGGCTGACACAGGCAAACAACTGGTGTCAGAGCCATGGACTAAAACTAAATGCCAAGAAATGCATTATAGTATCCTTTTGGAAGTCATCCATCCCTGGTAACTATCATATTGACAACACACTCCTTAGAGATGACCAAGTAGTCAGGGATTTAGGGACACACATAGATAGTAATCTAGCCTTTGATCATCACATGTCTACAGTGGTGAGGAAATCATTCTGTGTTGTGCAACTTATAAACTAAGGTATGGCATCTAAGACCAAAGAAGTCATTGTTCCACTGTATTTGGCATTCATCAGACCTATCGTTGAGTATAATGCCCACTTTGATATATACCTAACCAGGTTTATACAACAATTGTAATGTCCACAGAGGTTCCTCATTAAAAGAATACAGGGCATAAGTAATATGTCATATGCAGACTGCCTCAAGGCCCTAGCTCTGTATTCTGTCTCCTACAGGCTTTTGAGGGGAGATCTATGTCTGGCATACAGGGCATTGTCAGACCCCCACTCTGATGGACCTCCTAAATATTCACAAAACAAACAGCACCAGAATTACCCATAAAGACTTAAACCTTGCCTGTGATATAAATAGGACTTCCTGGAAATATAGGTATGTACCCCATAGACTACCCCATCTATGGAACAGGCTCTCCATACATGTAAAGCAGCATTCTTCCATAACCCAATTCAAGTACAACTTGGACAATTGGATAGGAAACTGGAAATTCATCCCTGGTTTTGCACCTATGTCTCTAATGGACACAGGTAAACTGTAAATGGTTCATCTCCCAGGCACATGTTTCACTTATCAAGGGTAACAGAACTTGTCAGAGATTTGGGATGCATGGCTAGGCTTAAAAAGCCCTTGTGGTCATTAGCCTAGTGAACACCTATAAACCTATGAAATGTTTCATTTGGATGTCAAGGACATGTTTGTGCATACATGGACAGATTACTGAAAGAGTTGTTGGGGAAAAATTAATTTTGGTGCTTTGGCATACTTGGACAGACTGCTGAAGGGATTGGAGAGGAAAGTGTTTCATTTTGGTGGTTGTGCATACTTATACTGCTGAAGGGATTACTGGGAGAAGTCTTTCATTTTGGTTCTTATGCATACGTGGACAAACTACTGAAGGAATAGCTGGAGGCAAGTTCATGGACTGTAACTCTGATATGAAAGGTGAAGTAACACATTTATGTATGGATGTGCATATCTCATGGATACCGGACTGTAAATTGAAAGAACACCTCATTAGCATACGCTGCTTTACAAAATTTTCCATTTGCATCTCATTACACTTAAGGCCTTTCACATTAGTGTAAATTGCCTGCATTTTGCCTTTGCTATGATCATTCATAAACATCAGGGACACCCCTATTGCATTTGCATAAATGACTATGAATACCAGACATTATGTGTCTCATTCTCTTTTAAACAGTATCCATTTGAAATGTTTGAACACATTAAAGTGAGTCTCGAAATATGGAGACTGAATAGCCAAAAGGTCAGACTAGGATATACCTAGCCTGAGATGCCATTTCTTTCAATATTACTTTTAGTCTGAAGTATGGCAATTTTAGAGTTGATATATATATATTTATTTTTATTTTTATTTATTTTATTTTACATTTGTTAACCGGGCTAGTCTAACTGGATATATTTCCATTTTCAGTAGAGGCCCGGGGAGAAAAGCTCCGGCAATTATAGAATTACAACATTAAAAATTAAAAATTAAAAATTAAAATTTAAAGAATTAAAAGTAGAAATTAACAGAAAAGATTTTAATAAAAATACAACAAGGACTCGTGCTTAGAAATAGAAAGTATGCTGTACAACCAGTATTAATAAGGTAGAGAAAGAAGTTATTTAATTAAGTTTAATAAATCTACTAGAGAGAGTTTGTTGGCATATAAATTTGGGAGTATCAGTTAGTCTATCTTACAAGAAATTAGTATGTAACAAATGCATTAGGAGTGTTAGTAATTTAAGCGAGAATAGTAGGAATTCGCAATTTAGGGAGCTATACTTAGTAAAGGGAAATGGTTAATCAGGCTTGCTACAGGGGCATAACCAGTGTGTTTGGAGGTGTTTTGTGAGGTTATGTTTAAAGAGCGGCAAGGAAGGAAGTATACATTTGGGGGGAGTGGGTAGTCTGCCCCCTATATGAATAGGCACAAGGAGGCTGAACCCCAATGCAAATAGAACTTTTAAGGAGTAGAACAATTTTCAAGATTTGATCTTCTCCGGGTTTCCGGAGGTTTGAGATTTGTGGCACTCATCATTTCAACAGAGGGCCCTCTTTAAAATTCAGCATTCCCTATCTGGAATAAAGTAGAATGGGAAGCAATTCATTTAGGAAAGTTTTGCCACACCTATGTAAAATTCTAAGGGTTTCTTTCTTTCTTTCTTTCTTTCTTTCTTTCTTTCTTTCTTTCTTTCTTTCTTTCTTTCTTTTATCACAACAAAAATGAATACTCCTGATCAGTTGTTCTGATCTTATGAGGATGGAATTACATGCACATTTACCATAACCACTTTTTAAACACATCAAGCAGACTACAATAAAGTAAACAAATATTTACTTAAGAGACTTCCATAGGAATCAAAAATGCATGTAGTACAAACCCGAAAAGTAATTTACTCTGTATGACCTTTTATAATATGAGCTTGTAAACATTACTTCAGAACTGATTTGAAGACTTGTTTACAACAGTTTACTCATCCATACATATTGTATTTATTTATTGACATTTGATTACCAGAAACGTCTGACTGGGTAGGTGTTCATTTTCAGTGTAGGGCCTGGGAGAAAAACTCCAGAGTATTATAAAAACATTTTAAGAGCAATACATTTACAATCTTCAAAAATAATTCTCAAGCATCTACAGTTTAAATAATTGTGCCAAATAAGACATAATGTGAAATTGTTGGTTAAGAATGGCTGCAACTTATATGACAATGATTTAATATTCAGAGACATTTTAGCCACTTTATAGAGAAATTAAAGTTAAGTTAATATAATGCAAACAGATGTTGCAATATGAAGTGAGAGAGAAAAACAGTGTCATGGCCTATTTAGAAAATGAGTCAGGGCAGAGAAATAGATTGAAGTAAGGAAGTGAATGAAGAAGAGAGAGTAAGGAGGTGTAATGTATGAACAGGTACTTGTTTATATTTAGGGATATAGTTTATCCTGGGGCTGAACAAGAACAGACCCTCATTTGGCTTGGACGTGTTTCATAATGGTTTTTAAAGGACTGGAGGAAAATATTGACCCAGTGGTTATAGCTAAGGAGTTTCAGGCTTTGGCAACATGGTATGAGTACACAAAATGCCCAGAAGATTTCATAGGTTTGTGGACAGAGAGGAGTTTTTTGTAATTGGATTGTAATGACCAATTGGGCACATTATTGTATCATTGTTCAAGTTTTGGTTTTGTTATGTCTTGAGGTTACTAAGAACAGGAACACCATACATTTGTGAGGGTAGAACGTAAGTAGTAGTAAGTATAGTTTTAGTTGCATTGGTAAGAAAATATTTGAATCTGTAAAGCATCCCCAGTTGTTTGGTGACTTTTTTGTCATGCAATTTTGTATATGCTAATCGAATTTAAGATTATTATCCAGTTATCATTCCTAATAATTTTCTAAGAATTTAATTCAGTTATTGTATTATTAATGGAGATTCATAAGAGAGGGATTTGGGGAGAAATGTTTTTTTTTTTTTTTAGTTGAGTATTACTTGTGAGTTACAAAGCTATGTTTCTGTGACTGTCAAAGCTTCCTGAGTAATTTTTGGAGAAGTACCAGGTTGTCTGATATGCCTATGAGTGTGGAGCCATCAGCATATTGTATGGTATTCAGGAGTTCTGCTGTGTGGATATGTGAGGAGAGTGTTGGTGAGAATGTTAAAGTGGAGGAATCCAAGGGTGGAGCCTTGTGGTACACCGGTGGTGATTGGGAGGTATGGAGAGAGGGAGAAGTGTAATTTTACTGACTAATACCTATTGGACAAGTAGCTGTTGAACCACAAAAATAATTTCTTCCTGCCAAAAAAAGAATATCAGTCATAGCCAGAACACAGATCTCAGAGACTTAACCTTCATACTTGATGAACCTAGAAAATAACCCTCTCATCTTGAGCAGTCAAAGGTAATTTCCTCTGGATAAGAATTTAGCTGTCCTACTGTTGATCAAAATCCAGTGAGTCAGAAAGAAAATTTAAACAGTGATCTCAATTTATTTTTGGGACTCAAGTGCTTTTGATTTTGCTGTTTCAGTTCAGTAAAATGTCACCAGGGAGGATTCATGCCATATTCCCCAGTGATGTACGTTACCTATACTACGGTAGAAATGTAAAATATATTCTGAAACTAGTATCAAAGAGTTGCTTGCTGATTTTCAAAAAAAAAAAAAATGTTTATTACTAAGGAAACAAACAGAAAAAAAAAACAACTTGAGACTAAATTTCCATACATAGGTATTCATCTTTTAAAGCCTGCCACAAATGATGGATTTTTTCAACAGTGCAACTCGGTATTTTCTTCTTGCTAAGTTGGCTCAGAAATATCAGCTGCTATTGCTTTTAGATCTCCTATATATAAAACTGTGGTATTATTCCTAGGACCACCAGAAATGGGGCATACCCTATTTATGTTCTTTCACCATTTGGGTGTAGACTTCCCAGAATGAATGTTTCATAACCAGAGATAGGAATATGCCTGTAGGGGTCTATAACAGAAGATCAAAGTTTCAAAACTTCAAATCTGATATGGTCGACATCATATGATCGAAGTCTTGAAACTTCAAATATTTTAAGGGAGATCTCTGTACAGTGTCGAAAAGGAAGATTTCCCTTTTCTGTACTGTAATGAGATCTCAGAGTTGGTATATTTAAGTTGGGGGGGTGGGGGTGAAGGGGGGCTTGCCCCCTTGCTTAGAGTGTTTAAATGTTTTTTTTTTGTAGGTTGTTGTGTTTTATTACATTTTTGATGGTTCAAGACTTCGATTATATAGTGTCGACCATATCAGATTCAAAGTTTTGAAACTTCGATAATGTAATATAGACCCTGCTTGTAGTAGGCTGTTGTACAGAAAAGGCTAGTTAGGTTAGGCACTGCCTACTACTTCTTTTTATACAGTGCACTGAGACAAAGTCTCTGAGTTGAAATGCAGTGTAGTGCTATGAGGGAGCCATACCTGCATCAGTGGTTAAATGCATCACAAATTCATGCTGCTCACAACAGCCACTGGATCTAGTTCCCCACATGATTAAGACATGCACCCCCCAACACACACACACACACACACACACACACACACACACACACACACACACACACACACACACACACACACACACACACACACTCTCTCTCTCTCTACCAAATGCTAACCTTATTCTAAGATTCTCAAAGTAAATAAAACAAAAATGTATGAAAAACCTTAAAAACTTTTGCATCCTGGCAAAAATAAAAATGTCTATGAAAGGACCTTCAAAAATAGTAAAACATATTGCGCTATATAGGATACTTTGTACATAAATAGCTAAGATAGATATGTATGATATATTGCATCTCTATATAGCAAAATTTATCTAGAAAGCAAACTATATAATTCAAATTAGTATATATGGCTTAGACTATAGTGACATTAGGGTCTAAATTCCAAAAGTCTTGCTCTCAGTGCAAGGGACTTACCCCAGTGTATTTCACTGAAGTAAAATCACTTATACTAAGGGCAGCTTTTTTTGAATTGGGCTGCTAGTGTAAGCCTGTCTTTAGATAGACCTTAAACTGAAATAAGTCACTTAAACTGTAATCAAGGCTTTCGGTATCAGGGCAGATTTACACCAATGTAAGTCATTTACACTGGGAACAACTCTTTTGGAATCTGGTCATATATGTATCTAGAATTTAGCATTACATTATGCTATGTTACCGAGGGTTAGCTACCCAGCAGTGTAAACCTAGGCTTTAGTTGATTGTCTTAATTGACGTGACACACAGGCCCATGTGTAAAAATGGGAAAAGGAAATTGTTGATAGATGGATGGATGAATGCATGGATGGATGCATGGATGGATGGATGGATTGATTAAAATTTTTCAAATTATAAAACTTCATTCATCCCTCGTGAGTATAACATGCATCCAAAGAGGAAATCGAAATCTTCTCTTTTTTCTGAAAATATAAAAAATGTAGTGGGTATTCAGAAACCTTAAAGCTGGATCACTTCAATCTCTTTAAAGAGTCATTTATGTATATACTATGGACTTCTTTAAAATGAGGTTCAGAGTATCACACATTGAAGATGATTGTTTCTGGGGGTTTTCTATCAACTTTTGGGCTTTTCTGTATAGCATGTTTATGTTTATTTTGACTAGCTGGTATATTTAGTAGTCCTCAATTTGTTGAAGACTTCAAGCTGGTTTCTAAGCTTTCAGAGAAAATGGGCAAAATAACAACTTATGTTGTACTGGTAAACCCATAGGAAGATTGCAACTTGGTGTGAATGTGTTCTTATAGATTGTAAAAGTTAAATGTCAGTACTTATTCAGAAGTTTTAGAGCTGGAATGTCTTGATATCTTAAGAGATCATGTGCATGTATCCTTGGGTCCTTGTTCAAGGGCAGTTTAAGGTGTGGTCATGCATATCAACACACACACATACACACACACACACACACACACACACACACACACACACACACACACACACACACACACACACACACACACACATGCAAATGCACACAGATAGATAGATAGATAGATAGATAGATAGATAGATAGATAGATAGATAGATAGATAATAGTATACCAGACAGTACATTATTATTCATTTTCAGTGAAGTGTTTAACCTCCTAGGATGGAAGGATAGAACCTTCAGTTCAATCCTGCCCAGGAAGGGCTATGGGACCAGACTATCCCATTTGAATCTATTGGTCTAGCACCACAACTATATCTAATGGTAAAGAAGGTTTGGGATGATAAAGCCCGCATCTACAATTTGGGGGTCATTTCCCATTACTTATCTAACCATTGGAGAGGTGCATGGTTAGTTGCTAATAGTACATTCATATTCAGATACTAGACCTGTAGTCCAGAAAATCATTAAGGAGCCTAGCTCAAATTACAAAGTGCCCCAAAGCAGTGTCTGGTTAAGTGATTTGCTCAAGCTGACACAGTGGGTAAATGAAGATGGACAATTCAAACTCTGCACCTTTGGCACAGGAAGCAGCTTTTTAATAAGTCAGAGCTTTAGCTTTGTATGCTAACTGCCAGGCAAATGTCCACCTGCAGCCCAGTAAATAATGTTGCCATGAAGTGAGTACCCATTTAAGAGTGAGATGTTCTCTCTCTGTAGCAGATTGTCTCATTCCACCTCTATTTAATCTTCTGCTGAAGTAGCAGATGGGTATTACTTAGCATCTACTTCTTAAGATATCACAGCTCCTACTCCTATTTCAGATGCACTTGAATTTACAGAATATGTTTTATCAAAGTAAGGCAAGCAAAACTATCTTTGATGTTTCAGGTAGTGAAAAGACTTATCTGCTGCTATGGTCCACATTATATGTTTGGGGGTTTTACCTTTTATAAGGTGTGTCAAAAGACAGGATAATGCTGGCTACAAACTTTCTCTAGTAGCTTGTTAGCCTTAAAAGTGCTTTCACTTGATGTCTGATAATGGATGTATACTGGCCCCTGACAGTTTCAGTCTGCCTTTCTGCGGTATATTTACTATTTCCACTCACATATCCTTAGTATCCCTCTTCTGCCATACAAAGCTCACTTTTGACAGCACTCATTATGTCCTTCCTGTGTTAAAAACTCCAACATACATTATAATTTGGATAAAAGTGACTACCACTCTTCTATATAAATTACTGTGTCATTAAGGTACGCAATTGAGAACCTGATAAGAAATATTAAAACCTTGTCCATGAACCTTTAATAAGTGGCAGGAGCTCAGTGATATCCAAAGGATAAGTTGTTATAATGAAAAAAATCTTCAAGGTTGGAGAATTCTTTCTTATCTTTCACTTCAGCATTGGGGGAGGGGTGATCTGCCAGTGCCCCAGTGCCAAATCTAAGGCAGTCAAAAAACTTGCTTTGCTTAGCATTTCTGTGAGCTTTTAAATCTGGATATCTCATACAGTTTCTTGAAATCATTACAAAATCTTAGTATGCCATATAGCTTAGTGAAACACAATCAAACTGCTCCATTCACTTTGGAACTCATCACTTCTTAACTTGTTTTTTTTTTTTGTTTTGTTTTTTTTTTGGAGCCATACCTGATACGGTTTTAGGTTTCCCTTTTCCCCTTATAGACTTTGAATATCATGTTGGTTTAAATCCATTCTTCATTTTAGCTCAGAAAAACTCTGTTTATTTATCAGTAAGGATTCTTTTACTTTTTGTTTTTGGGCCATACACACAGTTTTATCTATCTGAACAGCAGAGTTTGAATTTACTGGATTTTTGCTATTGTCACCTGTCTTAGTTCACAGGACAAAAGCTTCAGTTTCGCTCAGTGGTTTTAACATTAATGTGATGTATGTGCTCTGCTCTTTTCTGTCCAGTTTGTCTTGTTTTCTAATTTACTGTGTTCCTTTTCTCTATCACCTCAAAAACTCCCTTGCCATTTTGCTATTGATTTATTCAAAGCAGAAGTGATTAAACTAACACTTTTGTGCTAAATTCCAAACGAAAGTTATGCACTGCAAGAATGTTTTGGTGAACTTTAGGGCAGGCTTGATTAAAAAAACAACCAAATGTCAAGTGCATATGATAAAGAGTCAGGTATATGCTTAATGGACAGATTCTGTGTACTTGTGCCTGATTCTAAAACACAATGCATTCATCGGGCAAGAATAAAATGAGACAAACTAGTACGCCTATACTTTACAACAAACATCCAATGGAGAATGCATTTGGCTGACTGCACATTTGCCAATTACTTACAATACTGCAAAATTTTGCTGTGAATTCTGCAGAAAGTATTGACTTTTGTTGATAATGCGCTACGGCAGGCTGAGTTTTTACAGACTATGTTAGAAGACTATTTGGTAATGTGTCCTTCTATCCATGGACAGCCAGCATAGTGGAGATCCAGGCTGCAGGTAAACTATCTCTCTGATCAAGAAATAATAGATAGATACAACACAAATGGAGCAGAAAATTAGTGTGAAGTCATTCCATTGCACAGACAATGTCTCTGCATCCTTGGAGCAACTGTTTGTACCCATGCACCAATCACAATTCCCTCTGGAAATGATGCAGAATGTTAACACAAAGGGGTAGACTTCACTCAACTGTCATATTGTATGCTCAACTGACAGTCTCATCTTTAATCTGATGGCAGACAACTTCACTAGTGTTCAGGATGCAGTTATCTGGAGGGGAAACTGTAATATAGGCAGTGTTCCAAGATGGAGATATCCATGAGGGGCTACTTCTTGGTAAGCACACCTGCAAACAACAAATGGATTTTATGTTTTCATGCTGTACTATGACACTAATGTTCTACCTATTCATACCAACAAATGACTGTTTTTATCTACAGGACCTCTGACTCATGACACTATTCAGAACCCCATTCATGGCTGCCGAGGATTTATTCAGCAGGGCACACATTGCAACATAAAATATCATTGACCAATTGTATAGTGTGCTAAAATGCTTCAGAAGTCTGGACACATCCAGGTGTGCATCGCAGTACACAGCACAAAGCCTGCACAAATAGTCCCATGTACACAATGATGCATTACATGATTATATCCAAGCACAGTAGCCTGCCAGCAATAGGTGAGGGTGATCCAACACAAAAAACCCAGATAACTGAAGAGGAACTATCAAAGGCTTAACAAGATAAACAGAAAAGATACAAGAGAAAGAACATCCAGGCATGGGTAACAAAGGTTGGTGACATATATGCTGGCTCAGGCAACATGACAATAACTGGCATAGAACTTTGTGTCATGACATGTCAGATGTACACGTCCATCCATCCATCCATCCATCCATCCATCCATCCATCCATCCATCCATCCATCAATCCATCCATCAATCCACAACCCCTTTTTCCCATTTTACACATGGGGTCGGGGTGTCACTTCAACAGTGATAATCATCTAGAGCCAGTGATCACATCACCAATAGCTAGCCCTGCCATGGTAGTTCTTCCATACCATACATACACACGCACACTCACACCTATGGACAATTTAAACTGTTCAATCAACCTACTTAATGCTATTGGAATGTTGGATAAACACAGGATGTGTACCCTAATGGTGACTGCATACCAAACTACATGTGACAGTCACAATAATAAACTACATGTGACAGCCATAGTAATCTATCTGTGACTTGTACATGGGGAATATCATACATCCAATACAAGTATATAAATTGTGTCTTGCTGCAGCATACACATACCATGTGGTAACAGCTACACACAATTTATGAGGATAGTTGTATGGAAGTACACAGGTGATAGCATGGAAGGAATACAGGACAGGTACCACAGGTACTGTGGACATACTTACTGTGTTGTTCCCACATGTGATAAATGCAGGTGAAACATGTATGTTGCACAGTGTAGGTAATGGGGAAGTAGCAGACCACAGCATGTGGATAAGGTTGCAGAATTTAAGTGTGATGGAAAGACATAAAAAAGACAACACATTATTAGCATGGTGTAGCTCAATTGATATCATACTATAGGTTTCAGACTGTGCCAAAATAAAATCTGAAATGTGCAGACATCATGCTAGACATATTCCATGCACTGTACAGCTGAGACAAGGGAGGTGCATAACATCACTGACAGAAATGACATGGCAAGTAGAACAATGGTATAAATGACTGTCACTAACACACCAGAACAATAGCTGATGGTGCACTCATTAGTGTAATTGCAGTTTGGAAAAACAAGACAAAGTTAAACTGAGAGGACAAACACACAATATAGGATTAGTGTAATTTGCATGTTTGGACATGTGTGGTATTACATAGGGATCCTGTGTGCATATTGTATTATATATAAATGGGACTGTGAATTGTATAAGCATGTGCTGACAGACTGTGGAATGCATGTATCATGTTGATATGCAGTTTACTCATTGGCAGTACCTACAAAAGAACATGCCATGGGAAATACAGGTATGCTGTTCTATGTCTACTTGTGCAACCATAATTGTCAAACAATAAGGAAATGTTTATCAGTAATAACTTGCATAATATCCATTAACAACATGAATATACAAAAAAAAACAGCTATACAACACGATGCTATGTGTTTTATATTAACATGACAGCTTATCATAAGATGTCAGACTTGTGGACAAATGTATATGACATATACATACAGTGGATATAAAAAGTTTACACACCCCTGTTAAAATGCCAGGTGTTTGTGATATAAAAAATGAGACCACAATAAATCATGTCAAAACATTTCCCACCTTTAATGTGATCTATAGCCTGTACAATTCAGTTGAAAAAAAAAACAAATCTGTTAGGGGAAAAATAAAAAAAATAAAAAATACAATACGCTGGTTGCATAAGTGTGCACACCCTTAAACTAATACTTTGTTGTGTGTGCACACCCTTAAACTAATACTTTGTTGAAGCACCTTTTGATTTAATTACACCATTCAGTCTTTTTGGGTAGGAGTCTATCAGCATGGCACATCTTGACTTGGCAATATTTGCCCACTCTTGACTTGGCAATATTTGCCCACTCTTCCTTGCAAAAGTGCTCCAAATCTGTCATATTGTGAGGGCATCTCTTGTGCACAGCCCTCTTCAGGTCACCCCACATATTTTCTATTGGATTTAAGTCTGGACTCTGGCAGGACCATTCCAAAACTTTAATTTTCTTCTGGTGAAGCCATTCTTTTGTTGATTTTGATATATGCTTGGGGTCATTGTCATGCTGAAAGGTGAAATTCCTCTTCATCTTCAGCTTTCTAGCAGATGCCCGAAGGCTTTGGGCCAAAAATGACGGGTATTTAGAACTGTTCATAATTCCCTCCACCTTGACTAAAGCCCCAGTTCTAGCTGAAGAAAAGCAACCCCAAAGTATGATACTGCCACCACCATGTTTCACCATGGGGATGGTGTTCTTTTGGTGATGTGAAGTGTTGTTTTTGCACCAAACATACTTTTTGGAATTGTGGCCAGGAAGTTCAACCCTGGTCTCATCAGATCATAACACATTTCCCCACATACTTTTGGGAGACAATGTATTGTTTTACAAATTTTAGCTGGGCCTGGATGTTTTTTCGTGTATGAAAAGGCTTCCTTCTTGCAACTCTATCCCATAGTCCAGACATATGGAGAATATGGGAGTGTGTTGTCACATGTAATACACAACCAGTACTTGCCAGAAATTCCTGCAGCTTCTTCAGTGTTGCTGTAGGTCTCTTGGCAGCCTCCCTGACCAATTTTCATCTTGTCTTTTCATCAATTTTGGAGGGATGCTTAGTTATTTGCAATGTCATTGTTGTCCCATATTTTCTCCACTTTTTGATGACTGTCTTCACTGTGTTCCATGGTATATCCAATGCTGTGGAATTTTTTTGTACCCTTCTCCTGACTGATACCTTTCAACAATGAGATACCTTTAATGCTTTGTAAGCTCTCTGTGAACCATGGCTTTTGCTGTAGCAGGCAACTGAGTAAATTTCAGGAATATCCTACTAGGACAGCTGAACTTTATTTGTGGTTAATCAGAGTCTCTTTAATTGATGGCAGGTGTGTACCCAAGAAGACTGAATGCTATAATTAAATGAAAAGGTGCTTCGACAAAGTATTAGTTTAAGGGTGTGCACACTTATGCAACCAGCGTATTGTACGTTTTTTATTTTTTATATCTTCCCCAACAGATTTGTTTATTTTTCAATTGAATTGTACAGGTTATAGGTCACATTAAAGGTGGGAAAATATTGAAATGATTTATTGTGGTCTCATTTTTTTATATCACAAAAACCTGGCATTTTAACAGCGGTGTGTAAACTTTTTATATCCACTGTACATTGCTGTGTTTTGAGTAAAACTATAGAAAAACAATATTCTTGCATCATCAGATATGTCAAAGATCACTGCAATGCAAAGTGTGCCATTATCAGCAAAGCAGTCATCATTATCACAGGCTCATGTATCAGTCTTGACTGCCCTTCCAGATGAAGAGCCATCAGTCTCATGGTGATGTACTGTAGATCTGGTTTAGCACCCTTCACAGGGTGGCAGACACTAGGGATCTGTACAGTGCCAAGTGTCATATCACATTCTCTCTACTACCTTCCTTGACACACATGCCTGACTGTCGCAGCTCTTCTCTGATACAATCCATCTACCTTTTTGCTGGATGCCATCTTTTCCTCTTGCCTTCTTCTTGTCTGTCCCAAATATTCTTCACCAGGTCGTGTTCTGCTTTTCTACACATGTGCCCAAACCACTGTAATGTGCTCTCCTTCATTGTTTCTGCAATTGGAGCTACTTTGGCTTCTGCTCTTATATCTTCATGTCTTCATCTGTCCCACAGTGCACATCCTACCACCCATCTCAGGCACTTCATCTCCCTCACCTCTAGCTTCCTCAGCTGGTTTACCTTTACTGTCCAGGTTTCTCTACCATACAGTAGTACTGGTCTTATGACTGTTTTGTGCACCTAATTGTTTTACCTTAGCTATACATTTAACCTTAAAAAGAAAAAAAAGCTACCAACAAACAAGACAGGACTGGACACACACACACACACACGCACACCGACATGCACATAGGCCATTAAATCTGTCCTCTGCCCTAACCTTACCCTAATCCTAAAGCACAATCACATACTAACACATATACCACATCTATTCCTTTCTGTAACTCTTAGTTTCATCCTAACCTGCAAACATTTACACTAAAATGGACACACATACACTCACACAAAGATTATGATAGAGCATACATCCGAACAAAATGGGCATTTGATACACATATGTTCGTGCAAATAGCCCTATAGATCATTCTTTTGAGCAATTTAATCTGTATGTTTTCAGCAATAATTTGCATATTTGTACATCATTACCCACACTGGCTTGTCCATGTAATGCTGCACATATGACAATTTCATGTGTGTACATGTCAGTTCTAATGTGCATGGGGCTGTAGGACAACTGTGGATGACATAAGTACTTCACATTAGGGAGGCTTTGCGCAGAGTAGGATGTGTGGCTCATTAGGTAGCTTCTTAACTCCTATAGTAGGATGGTGAAAAATGTGAAGATTAACATCCTGGCCTCATCCTTAGGGGTTTTGCAGCACATGTCTTACATACTTTATACACTAGCATAAACTTGGCAATCACTATGGTTGAAATACAGATGATGACAGCCTATAGGAAATGCACAATAATAACATGAATGTTCCTGCAGTTAAAAACATCATGTAACAGTATGTCATTACACTGCTCTGTATATATGGGAATGGATACTAACATGAAATGGGCTGTATGTCTTTGTCAGATATTTGGACTAAGATATTATAAGATATTATATAATTACTGATGAAACCTACTCCTGCATATAGTAGCTTTGTTGATCTGTCCTCTCCAACCTGTTTGTAAATGCAGTCTATCACCAATATAAACAGCAGTGGGCTCAGACCCTGATGCGCACCCACTCCTACTGGGAACCCTTGAGTGCATCTGAACACTGTTTGTGCTTGTGTCATTGGATCCTTGTACATAGCCTTCACCTATTCTGTCAATGTTTCCAAGACTTCACACCATTGCTGGACTGCCCAAACCAGATTTCTTGGAACCTTGTCATATTCTTTCTCCAAGTTTAGAAATTCAGGGTTGGACTGTTTCTTTATCTCTAGCTTCATCTCCACTGACTGTCTCATTACAAATACTGGGTCATTTGTACTGCATTCTGATCTTAATCTGAAATATTCAACTTAATGATTGTATGGGAGTCATAGCATTTTCTTTGTGGATCAGCACTTCACAGTGCATTTAGGATGTCATAGAAATCAGTTGGGTTTAGCACACTGTATCCTTCATGATGCATACTAGTGCCAAAATGTGTGTAAAATGAGTGCCTTACATGTTGATTGTAAATAAGAACCAGGATTTGCATAGTGTGGGTTTTGTCTTTAGACATTTTTGCATGACTTATGTTAACTTTAATGTTTATGTATGAATAAAAGTATTGAGGGTACAGCTGCATAAGAGTCTTGTTCTGCATATTGTTGTTATAATTTTATGCCAGTATTTGCTGATTTGTTTAATATTTGTATTCATTGCATCTTTCTGTAGGCTTTACAATGTGACATCCCTGCTATAAACGGAAGATGACTGAGAGGATATATACAACTCCTGCTTGAAGAGACACAGTCTGAGGAGCAGTGATCAACCCCAGATGTTGATATGCCTGGACCATTGCAGACTGTCATTCTGGTGTCCAGTGATATCAAATTGCACCATCATCTGATGATATGAGGGACTAGCTGAAGGAAATTTTGATGGGCACATCTATTACCAAGATGCAGACAATGGTGAGACATTTTTTTCCAGGATATGGCAAAGTAACGCATGACTCCTTCTGGGAGACTGACACAGAGCTCACCCATGAGCCTTTGGCCCAATCAGGGAGGTGCCTTTGGACCAAAATATAGTCATTCAGTAAGATTAAATAAACTGCAAAGCCAACACGGAGTTTACGTGTTTGTGTGGTGAACAGCAGATGCACCTCATTTAAATGTAAACAAGGAGAGTATCATGGCTGGCAGCAGTGCTGCTGGCAGGAAACCATTGATAGCAAACCCATTCACCTCAAAGGAAAACAGATTCTTGGGATTTCACGGAATGCCACGATGATTACCAGGGTTTATCATATAGCAATATATAAGGTCCAAACACGTTACAGGTCAGTGTATACAGTGCAGAGTATTGTGGAATCCCATTAAAGGCATTCTGTACAAAAGCTATGTAAATGATCTGTAAGGGTACATGGACTGTCATTTAAAAGTAACAGCCAGGGAAGGTGTGTGCATTGAATAGGGACACACAGTTGAATTGTAGGAATGAAAACAGAAAGAAGACATGCGTAAAATCATAATGTACAACAGATGAGGGCATGTAAATGGAACACAGTTGTAGCAGCATCACTAATCACATAGCGGCATGTAGAACTGACTGCACAGTGAAAATGTTTATTATGTGACTGTCAGACAATGTGCCATAACACTGGAATAGAGATCTTTGTGATATAAGCATCCTGATATGAACCATGGAGAGGATTTCTATCAGGGATGTTCTACACAATTAGTTTTGGGTGCATATTCTGAAGTTGTGCAGATTGATTTGCCTGAATATGACTGTAATGTCAGCAGAGATCCTGAGCACGTGGGACACAGTTACAGGCTCATGGACAACAGTAAACAGAAGCACGCATAATCATGGACAATAGCAGAATACTACCACCAGTAGTCCCATGTCTCTGACATAACATGTGATTCTGAGTGATCATAGATGGTTCTGCACAAACACACTTGTACAACTATTCTGACATGTCAGTAATCTATGAAGGTAATCAAGCACAATATCCTGACACTGTAAGACTAGTTTACTGTTTATATATCACCGGAACAGGTATCACGCATGCATCTGGTATAACACCTTGATGAGGGTTCTGCACCATCAGACAGTAGTGTTTATTCAACAAAAAGAATACCTAGGTATGGCCAGTAAGATGTGTGACAGCTCACTGTGGCAAAGGTGGTACACTTCAGTTACACATCTCTGGAAGATGCGTAGGGAGGTACATGAAGAAGGGAGTATTGTACACAGTTATTGGTGTGATGAATGCTGTGACCTATGGAGGTGTTATGGCCTTTGATGTGGATGTCCTCCACATTCTCAGCAGTTCTATTACATATAAGGGATAGTCACCACTGTGGATACTGGTGGGTGTTCCACATACTATCTACCACAGAACACAGGTCACATACCACCTGGTCTGCTTATAGGGTGTGGTGTCTACATTATCCTTTGGCTGTGCATTTGTTTTCATAATGTAAAAAGTCCCCCATGTTTTTGTTTCATCTCATGTGTTGATATAGGTGTGACAGCAGTCTTTGGTGTGTGTTGATACTGTCTGTATTATACTAATATCACTGTTGGAGTCAATGATTGTCCACAGTCCATAGTCCTTCACACAGCTGTTTGCACACAGGATGTGTATGTTTTTTTTTTTACATCTGTGACTTAAATAATGGACAGAAAGGACCTAGCAGACAGCCCTGATGTATGGACCTGGTCACTGGACTCGAGATATAGGTCACTTCACACATTTCAGTAAATTTAGATGCCACTTATGTGATCTATTGTGGTCTACTTACTTGGCGATGTAGGTGTTTATGGCCACATCTGACAGTGTTGAGTGAATACCTCAGTGTGGATTTGTGTCAAATACCTTGGCCTGGTCAAGTTCCACAGCATGATAGTGTTGTCATCATGCACGCCCTCAAGGACCTCTTTGAGCACATCTAACAGATGTAACAGACATAGATGTAGCATTAACAACTCGTGCATGTCTATTATATAAAGTCAGGATATTACTATTGTCCATTTAGAGAAGGTCTATGATTAGATATTGGCCTACCTCACAGATGAGGAGAGTCAAGATGTGTCTATACATGCATGCATTGGGTGCTGCCCCCCCCCCCACAGTCAGATGGATGCATGTTGATGTACACCCTTCTATGGGAACATATTCCATCTGGATGGTGTGTTAAAGTGTGTATCCAACTATGTCAGGTAGGTGTATGCTCTGAATCACAACTATAGGTGATCTCTGACGTTCTCACAGCTCATTGAGTTTGTGCGATAGGCCTGGATGAAGGTAAAACAGTGCATACTGCTTATTGTGATCTGGCCCAGGGTTTGAACACAGCCCCTCACTCAGGTATCATTGAGAAACTCTCCCAGATGGGGAATAACCCTTATGTCACTAGATGGCTAACCAGTTGGTGAATCAATGTCTACCAGTAGAGCTGTCACCATTGGTGTACACCAAGGATCTGTGCTTGACCCTTTACTGTTTGGAATCTATTTCTGGACATTCCAGGCTAATGTATAATGGCTTTGGCTTACCAAGTTTGCTGATTATTGCATGTTGGGTACAATCATTGAGTCCATCAATGATGTTAACATAGTACAGGAGGGTCTAACACAGACAAATGATTAGTAATAAAGCCACACGGTCTACAAATAAATGCAAAGATTTCCATACTGTAATCTGTATTATATAAGAAGACGTGACTTGTGCCTGGCCTATAAACCAGTCTTTGACCCTGTCCTGATTGGAGCACTGCACATCTGCAAATCAGATATACTGTAGCTGATGACATCAGCAGAGTCTGGTGAGAGGAAGATGGTAATGGCAGTGTCCCACATGCTGGTTTAAAATGCTTTGTTTAATGTCAAGCAAGTACATGCACAAGTGCGTACACACACACACACATACACACACACACACACACACACACACACACACACACACACACACACACACACACACACACACACACACACACACACTTGCGCGCACACACACACGAACATGCACCCTAGACAACTGCAGTGAAATTAGAACTCCTATCTATGTATATAGACTAGAGAACTCTGTATTTTATGCGAGTTCCATAGCAAAAGTCCGACTTTTACATGGCTGCAGGACAGCTTATAGTGGATGGCATCAGTAGTGGATATTGGAGAGAAGATGTTGGGAGGCTAGTAATAAATAATGAGCTAGCCATGTCCAACTGTCAAGATACTAAAGTTCTGCATGTTACCAGGTTGATGAGTGTGCAATGTATAGTATTTGGTGGTTGTGTTTCCAATGTGCAGGTATACTTTAAGAGACAGCTTTACAAACTATAGCCAAACAAGTGACCACATTACTACAAGTTCTGGAAAACCTCAGTGTGAACTGTCATTCTAAAGATGTGCATGGTATATAAGACAATATTTGTTATTCATTTATGTAGTGTAGTTGATATATTTGTGAACAAGTACTGAGAGACCAAGGTTACAGTGCATGGGAGTAGGTAACAGATGAATTGTAAATATGTCTTTTTCTTAGATAGTGCCTTCATTCTGTTTGCATGATGGTTGGCAAAGTGTTTACACATGTGAGATACACATTTCTACTGCTTTCCCTGTTTGCACGAAGTTAAGCAGTGCGCCAACATGAGCCTCATTGCTAAAATTCTGAGAGTTCTCAGTAGTCAGGGCATGCAGCCAGCCTGCTTTTTAGCTGACTCAGTGGCAGCAGGTTTAAATGCATTGACACATTTCATAGGTTCATAGGTTCATAGGTTCATAGGTTCATACTAGGCTATCTGCCCAAGGGCATTTACAAGCCTAGCCCATAGTTATGTGGCTTTCGCCACCCCTTTAGTTTGAATAAAAACTATGCCTATCATTTTGCTGTGCCTCTGTCAAGCAGTGACGCTGAAGTAATCCCTGGGGTATATCTGCAATCTCCCATCCATTGGTCAAGATTCCTCTTGAACAAGGCCAGCGAGGTGCTCTGCCTCACATGTACCGGGATTTTGTTCCACAGCATAGGGAGTCTCTGGGTGATGAATCTGTCCCTCCAGCACGTTCTATTTATAACTGTGTCAAGGTTTAAGTCTCCCGCCCTTGTGGGAAATTTCTTTTTTTCTTTTTGAGCCCAGATGATATATAAGGTTTAAAGGTGTATGTAATACTTTTAAAAAAGCAGTGATAATGCAGTGAAATAATTCTTTATACTACATTCACCATGTGTTACTGTGTGTTGATGTAGCGCAGCATGTTTAAGCAGCATTGCATGGACGTAACCACACCATAGATGAGCAGTTTATCATTGCTTGGCATTGATGCATGATGCCAACCTTTGTGCAAACATAAAGGCCAAAATGTGAAGGGCTCCATAGTTTTTTTTTATTTATGTGTATTGTAAGTGATTCTATTTTTTCCCAGATTATAGGTGTTAAAATGGGGTAGATAGGAAAGTGGTGAAATGGGGGCAGGGGAAAAACAAAGTGAAGGCAATAAAGGATTGTGAAAGAGGGAGGTAGGAAAGAACCATATACATTTCTTCAAGCATGTAAAATGAAAATAGGTACAGAATATTAGCTGAAATTTGGACCGTCACCTCCACAAAGAGGGGTGAAAACACCACAATCATGCTGTATAGCTAATTGGACCAAATCAAGTGTCTCATGAAGACACTTGTGCACAAAGGAGAGCAATGTATGGGAACAATTTTTTTTGTGAGATAGATGCCCTTTTTTACTTCAGTAAAAGAGGAATGCTGGGTAAAGGACGTTAGTATTTCTGGGTCAGGTAAGTTGGATAGGTGAGGAAGCAAATGCAAACAATTAGGACAAACAAGACAAGACACAGGGATGGTGAGGGACACAACAGTTTGGGGGGCATCATGACTGGAGTGAGTGAGGGGGCAACACAAGGCCATGCCCATCAAGCATGGAGACAGTAAGAATCTAGTTATCACCTGCAGGACTGTCATCACTGTCCCCTTACTCCACTGGCTGCTAGAGTGCTTGACATCTCCTCCTCCTGTGGTCCATGAGAAAGAGTAGCCTCTCTATCCAGTGTAGTTGTACACTGATGGTGTGGTGCACGACCCTAGGCACCAACCATAACATATCATGGAGGGTGATGAAATGCACACCTCAAGCTGTACTCTTGGAGGGTCCCACAGCACCAGCTGCCAGGGTAGTGCTACCTGGGGGCAGAAGTAGTGCAGGGGCAGCAGAGGCAGTACTGCCAGCTTGAGTCCCAAATGTGCTGGGTGTTGGTGCCAGAGGAGGTGGAGCAGGGGCAGGCTGAGCCACTGGTGTTGGCCTACCTCCCTGTGCTCTAAAACATTTAGTGATTTATTAAATATGGATGACATGGAGACATTTTGATGACACATAACAGAAAATAAAAAAAAGAGATAAGGGTTGGGGTGAGAGAAAAAAAAAAAAAAGAAAGAAAAAAAAGAGATAAAAGTATTACCATCATATGTGCCATGCAATGCATTATCACAATAATATAACTATTTTATCTGAGGTTTTACATCTAAGTATACATTCTAACAATTACAAACTATAATTATGGATTGCTCAATGTAATCTTTGCAATGTGCAGATATGACACATATGCTTTGTTCAATTATACAGATTAAAGTTAACAGCTGGGTATTTATGCCACTTGTGTATAATTTAATTTATGTAATATTATTAAAAAAATGCAGTATTGTATAGTTGTTACTGTTGGTATTTGAGCCCACAACCTCTGACTACAGTCTTACGCTTGCCTACTAAAGTTGATTTGTGCTACAGCCTGATGCATGCATACTTGCTTTTACAGTTGGGATATGCATACTTACTTTGCTACTACTGTTTAGAAAATAAAAATATTTTTCTTTAAATTTTAAAGCTATAATAATGCTTTTCTTGGCTGCATATATACCACTTGATTCCCCTCAGTTTCTCTAGATGATCAGTATCAGCCTACCTATTCACAGCTATTTCAGAATTTGCTGTGAAAAGAAAAGAAAGAAGAGCATTATGCATACCAGTCTTACCTATATTTTTCTATATATAATAAATTCTCTTTATAAGCATACTTATACAACTGTGGGATATTGCAAGTTCAAAACCCATGCAACCACTGGTTGAGTGTATCCCTCTTGCACCTTTTTAGGTCATTGAAGTGGTGCCTACACTGTTCTCCAGTGTGTGGGATGCCAGTTGCACTGGATACAGCCTTGGCCAGACTATTCCAAGCCTCAGACTTGTACTGGGAGTCAGAATACTCCCCCTGCACAAGTCTTTGGCTGTGGTGCTTTACCAGGAGTCCAGTATATAGTCTGGACTCCTGAACACCCCACCTCTGCACACTAAATTGGGCACCGTCTTCTCTAACACCAAACATGTCTCATCCCAAGGCAGTGCAATAGCAAATAGTGGTCTCCCATCAATTCTTATAATCACATTTACTGGTAGTGCATAAACGTGAGTGACAATGCCAACTGCATTTGCACAATGGTAACTGGAGAGCAAGAGTGCCAAACAGAGACAAAAGCAATTTTTTAAACTGGAAAGTTAATCTGACACTTGACATTAGTTTGAGGGGTGTCAGCTGCTGTAACTGTTAGATGATTTAATTGCACAGACGTGCACCAGGGGCTTAAATTTTATGAACTGACATGTATTTGTTTGACTTTACACTCTGCTAACATTGATTTTAACAGTGTGGGATTCAAACCTATGCATAAGGGACAAAACATTTTCTTCTACAGTGGTGATTTTCTACCTTTGCCACAGAAGAAGTGCTTAAATGACATACTCATGAATCATTTATATATACAGATGACAGACTGAGGTGTTAACTATTTATGTGTGTGACCTGAGAAAGTCCTTGTATATATATTTATGTGTGTGTGTGTGTGTGTGTGTGTGTGTGTGTGTGTGTGTGTGTGTGTGTGTGTGTGTGTGTGTGTGTGTGTGTTTGTGTGTGTTTGTGTGTGTGTGTGTGTTATTTAAGTGAGAAGGCCATTCAAGTCAAGATAGCATAATTATTCTTATAGAAACATAGTAGACAGTATAACCTCAGTCATTCATCGGAACTTTCCAAACACAGTAAGGGTGTATCATCCCTCATACATATAACTCATATCAGCTCCACTATTTATAATTATGTACAAATTGTTATAAGTGATATTCAATATAATGTGAAATGGAACAACAGTAAAAATGTCTGCAATTTCCTGTATTAGAACCCAGGACCATGTGTATGGTAGCCCTACACTTAAACCTGTTGCCACAGGAATATTGAAATAACAGTTGATATTTTTCTGTTCATTACTATAAAATGAACTGTCACAGCAGTAATAATATGTTGTATTAGAACCCAGAAGCATCTGCATTACAGCTCTACATTTATACCTGCTGCCACAAGAATAATTAAATAACAGTTGAATATTTCCATATTCATTATTAACTTCTGTATGTTAACCACCACGTAACTCCACTTAGCTGAGTTGCGCAGTTGGGAAGCAAAAACTGCAACAATTTATCCTTTTTGGCATTTAGAATACATAAACTGTATATGCAGATGTTCTGTCTGCTTCCTATTTGGGCCACTAGTCCAGGTTTGTGCACTGCTTAGCGTCATGATAATGAGATAAGCAAAGCTAAACAAAACATTTATTGTGTTTCTTCACACGCACATACACACATGTGGGAAAGGCTGGCACAGATTTACTAGCTATGCCTCCTTCTACCCAGAATATAGGATAGTTACTGCCATCAGACACTCCAAAGCCAGGTACTCTAAGGTTGTTACAAGGGTACCCAATTATACTGAGTTAAATTAATATTAATACAAATGGTAATGTTGACCAAACAGTAAGACTTTTAGGAGTGGCCACAGTGTCAACAAATAAATATAAGTACTCTCAAAGGTTAAACTATTCTCTAAAAAAACAGCCACAATGAAAAGTTTAGATATATTTAATAATAAATAATTAAAAAACATGGAGATACTTAATATCTATTTACAATAAACACCGTAGTTTCACAATCACAGGAAATAATAAAGTAACAGAGATGAATCGATTCACACAGATATAGAAAAACAGTAGTTAACTAATCTCACTATATTATCCTGACTGATTCTCTGATCACTTGCTAGAGCAGGGCAAGATGGAGTAGGTGAGGGGTCCTTCTCTGTCAGGTATCAGAAATAGGCTGCTCTGAGACTTCAGTCTCACCAAGTATTAAAAATTAATTTTTTGTCTTAGATTACAGAATTACATCACATACATCTGATCACCTGACTTCTGGTTCCCATGCTATCTCCCCCATTGCTAGAAACATCCAGGATTTAGCACATGTGTCAATAATAGATCTACTTCTACTTACTGAAACCCCACTTCGTTGAACTTCATGGAGGTTTGATTTGCTTCAGTTTATTGTTGAAGTGTTGCTGGGCAAGTGTTTCATTTTTATTTCCCACAGTTATTTTATGGTGATCTGACTGTTCATAAAACTACATCTTTGGCAACTTTATCTTGCCATTATGAAGTTTGACAAAGTGGGATTTCAGTAAGTAGAAGTAGATCTGTCAACATTACACACACATAGAGCTTGCTAAGATCTGTTGTAGCTTCTAGAACATACTAAAGTATGTGTGACTTTATATATATAGATATAGATGATCTACAGAGACTTTTCAACAACATACTGCATACAGGAGATATGGTGAGGGGTATCTTAGTCATCTGTCTTGAGAGTATTTCATCAGTTTCTCAATGACATACTTCAGCATGTGGGACAACATATTTGGTTCTTATATAACATAGAAGATGCTAATACAATGCAGGAAAGCTATGATATAGCCCATGTTCCAGAGGTATTGAGGAGCTATGCACCTACCTTAAAATAAAGACCCCACTTGTTGAAGTGGAAAGGAGGCATTTGAACTACATGTGGTTCACTGCATCATCTGCCAGGTCTCTATAATGCACAAGGTACCATCTGCAATGTGTGTGTGTGTGTGTGTGTGTGTGTGTGTGTGTGTGTGTGTGTGTGTGTGTGTGTGTGTGTGTGTGTGTGTGCAGGATTCCCAGGCAGTTATCATGACTCCCATATATTACATACCTGTGAACTGTACCAACAGTTTGCAGTTTGTGATTTCCCACAGGAACTTCTTTTTGATGATGTATGATATTCAATAGAATCCTAGTGTATGACAGCCATAAGAAATCCACAAAATCAAACAGGCTGTGTGTACATCTGTGCTCTGCCACAAACAAGAAGGATTATTGAGCATGTATTTAGGCTGCTGAAGGCATGCTTTTGGTATATGGATTCACCCAGTGATGCCCTGAGTAATGACCCTGGCACATGTGCAAAAATATTGTTGGTGGGAGCAGTGTACATAATATCCCTTTTATCAGTTTCAGCTCGGTGGACATTTGAAGGGGGCAATGGTCTACTCTCCTGTGTATAGCACATCAGCTAGTGGGTGCTATGTTAAATGAGGAGTCAGTGGAAGAGCTTGCTGCAGGGGATGATCATCATCATGCTTGATGGAGGCAGGTGTAGTATGCCATGCCACTGGCAAAGAGGCAGTGGATTACACATAGCTTCAAAACATAGTAGACAACAGTAAAGAAAAAAACTATGCATGCAAAACCAATACTCGACTATGCTTTCCCATACATAGGATGTGCATGCTGTGCATCAGGCATAGGCATTCCAAGAAACAATGTACAATGGTCAAAGCACAATTATCGTCATTTTCTCAGGTGGTGAAGGGACTGGATGTCTTTCACAAGAAAATTTGTGAGTGCTGAGTATGAAAGTAAAAGGTGCTTTTCTGCTAAATGTCAGTTATGGAGAAGGGGTTCCTTTAACATAATACTTGTTCAGAAAGGCTGGCTTCAGTGAAGGTGTGAATGTGGGTCTCAGTTTACTGGCAGGTCAAGGCATGCATGGTAGACTGTTCAGCATCTATGCTTACCTCCCCCCACAAACAAAATATGGCTTCACCAGGCATTCTAGTGTATTTACCATGACCCTGGTTAGATTATCATATGCTGCATGATTTTGCACATCTGCTATGAGATGTGTCACTGTGGCCATAACCACAACCACATGGATGTCAAACAGATGATGCAATCAAAGTGCTAGGACTGTGGGAACACAATCTTAGTCATCCATTGGCTACCCTCTGTAGATTTAGTAGTTTACCTGATCAGTGGATTGCCACTTGCTGCTGACAGGTGAGCCAGAAAAGACATTGCACATTACAGTATGTGGTTGAGTCTATATGTGCAGTCATTCATATGGGATATGCATTCCCATAGGACAGCACTAACACACTTCATAATCCTTACTATCTCCACCATGGCTGTGGTGATACTAGCTTGTGCCTCCACAATGGCCCTTCACATAAGCTGAGTTGCAGCATCTGCCACACTTACACACCAAAATCAGTCAGAGGGTGATGACCATGTCTCCAGCAAGCACCATTACCCACCACCTGGGGTGGACCTCTCTGCCCATGGATGCTAGGTGTAGATTCTGACATCTGTCTATTGGTGGCTTGTACACTTCTCTGACTGTTTTGATTAATCTAACATCCCTGTTCTCCCTGTGAGGTGTCAATAGCCTGGGTATTCACTGGAATATGCTCTGTGTCAGTGATCTATACTGCATGATGTGGTGGTCACACTTCCTGTGTCCATCACATGCTGTATGCCCTGTCAGCTCATCCTAGCCATCATTATCAGGGGCAGTATATCCTTAAACATCAGGCAGGGCCAGGGGCAGTCCCACTGTGCTGGTGCAAGATAAACAATTACCTGTGAATACATAAAAGCACAACATATCCACTGTAAATATGACTCAACACCAGAATTATACATGTGACTGAGTTTTACAAGTATAAACATGATAATCAGTAATACTTTATTTGCATACCTTGTTCACAGTGGCAGCTGGCGACTTCAAGTTAAAGGGGGGCTGCAGCAGACAACTGAATGGGTGGAGCCAATGGAAAGGGGTGTGACCAACTAGAAAGGGGCATAGCTGTTCTCAAAACCACAAAAACTGGGACTTTAAATACGCTGCTCTGGGTGCCAAACCATCATTATGAGAGTCCAATCAATACAAAATGAAGTGGAGAAGAAAAAAAAAGTATTTCATTGCATTGGCTACATGACAGCTTACTTAATATCTAGATGGAAACAAAAAAGTTGTGAGGCATGAAAAAATAAATTACTTTTTAAAATAAATTACTGGAATGCAAGTCAAAATCAAGTATAAAAAAACAAGCAACACTCAACTCAAACCACTTCTCCTTGCACTGCAGTTCTAATTATAATTTATATTCAGAAATCAGCTTTATAAAAGTACCAAGTAACATGCTGAAAGTAGCAATCTCTGTGATACCCCCTTGGGAAAATGTTTGGTATTGAAAAAAAGACCTGCTGCCTGTACTATCTACTTGTTTCATGGGGAAAACATGATCAAAGTAAAAAAAGTGAACAACAAACAAAAAACAAACACAAGATAAATTGCTTAAAGGATTACTGCACAGGTTATGGACCACACATGCTAGATTGGCATTCTGTTTAGTTTATAGTAGAACCTGTAAAGATGACTGCAAGTCTCCAACAAATGCAATGAGCTTCTGAAAATACTGTAATCCTGTCCTTTATTACAAATACCGTCATATGCATTTCACTACCTAAGGCTTATATGTTATCTAGTTACGTAATTATTCTCTGCATGGCAAGAACAAAAAGGCGTTTAATGCTGATAAATCTTTAACAGTATGCTTATTAAAGCTTACTTGAATTTTACAATCTCAGACAAGCTTACCTGATGGACATTACAGCATTGCTACTTAAATACAGAGCAACAGGTACTGCAACAATATGCATTTTCTGAATAATAAGAAGCATAAATCAACAGTATAAAAATATGACAGAAAACCAGAACATTCTGCAAAATCAAGGACTGATGAAAAACCACTGTACAACTTGTGTGTACCTTGGACTGGGGGATACTCTGCACACTTACACTGCATAACTGCTCGTTGCCTTGCTTGGACACATCCAGAGTCACTACGTGGGGGAGTGGGGTACAACAAGTATGTCACAATTTGAAATGCCTCTGGCTAATGGTGATGGCCCTGACACATTTGTCATACCTGTCAACCTCAGAGCAAGAAGTCTGGGCAAAGCCATAAATAGAAGTGTAACAAAGGCCCCAAAATAAGGACAATTCTTAAATATTGCTCTTATAAACTTAGAAACCTAATAGAATAGTAGGTCTTGCATTAGTATGAATTTTCTGAAGGGTATGAAATCTGAAACTCAAATATCTGTCATTATTTTCTAAGTTCAATCTTTAATGATTTGTCACTAATTTGCCAGAAAACCACAATTTTGTGAGAAATAGACCAAAAATGTAATACAAAAATATAATATAGCCACACAATACAGCTGAGAACATATATTTACACACACACATACACACACACACACACACACACACACACACACACACACACACACACACACGCACGCACATGCACACGCACACCCAGAGAGATCTGAACATCACTAATTTAGAACTTTGCTTTGCCATCTTAAGACTGAAGACAGTTTTAATCTATTCATTTCTATAAAAATGTAAGCAAGCCACCAAGTACAACTAAGAATTATATTATTGCAACAAAGACAACAACAAAAAATCTTATTCTACAACTTTTTTTGTATCTCCCTTCACCTTCACTAACTTTCTATTTACCAAGTACAACTAATAATTATTGCAACAAAGCCAACAATAAAAAAACCTTATTCTACAACTTTTTTGTATCCCCTTTACCTTCACTAACCTGCTATTTACCAAGTACAACTAAGAATTAATAAAGCCAACAATAAAAAAAAAATCTTATTCTACATGTTGCAACTTTTTTGTATCCTCCTTCACCTTCACTAACCTGCTATTTACCAAATATTTTACAACAACAAAGAATTAATAAAGCCAAAAATAAAAAATCTTATTCTACAAGTTACGTTACATCCCCCTTCACTAACCTGGTATTTCAGTTTCTTTCCTCCTTCTGGTCTTTGAAGTGCTAGCCTCTTCTTTCTTCTACACTAGCCAGGTCAAGGTGCACTGCTCTGCTGCCTGTGTCCACTGTCATCCAAAACTCCTCACTCCTCTAATTAAACAAACTCCAGGCCTCCAAAAAAACAGAAGTATACTGCTGCTGTTTGTCAGCTTGCTCTCTTTTTCCCAGCATGCAAAGCTCAGGAAGACAGCAAGAGCTGAGAACCAGTCAGTGCCCATCCAGCCAGCCATGTGACGTATGTGACTGTGGACATAGCAGTCTGAATCCCTTCCATTCACTGTGGTAAAAACCACATAGACTTGTGGGCATGATTATAGTAAACCTTCATTTATTAATCCAGACTGGTTTAACTACAGTCCGGATTGAAAGAAACTATTTTTTTTTTAAAAACCCGGAACTCGCCGAGCATGCATGCGCAGTTCGAGTTCCAAGACTTAGTGAGTCAGTTGGACTCGCATGCATCTAAGGTAGCCTGTAGCCAAGCCAGTGAAGCCACTAAGCCAGTCAGTATTTTTTTAAATAAATATTTTTTTTTATTGTTTTTCTTTACTTTTAGCTGGAGGAGCTGCAGTTCTGCAGTCCAATAGCATGGACCCCCACTGCTTGTTTACATGGCTGTGGATGTTGAATCCCTGATGATACTATATACCGTAAATCAGTCAGTGTTAATACGTTTGGTAGTGAATACCAAGTGCAGTGGACTTACAGGTATTGATATACAGAAATTGACCTACATTTATTTTATTTTATTTTATTTTATTTTATTTTTATTGTATTTGCTTACTAGGATAGTTTATCAGGGCCATGTCAGATATATTTTCAGCAGTGGTCTAGGGGCAAAATCTACAAATAAAAAATAACTAAAGAAGACTCACTCAATAATAATACTCAATCCATATTAAAATAATACAGCATTCAGATGGTGAGAGAGTTGTACCTGCTAGTAGCATTTTTTTTTTTTTTTTGTGCAGTCTTGAGCCCTGCAGCAGCATGGTACATCTGCTCCCTGTCCATTTAAGTGTTTAAGTGCTTTTAAGTGTTTTTTAAAGTGTTTAATGTTGGTGAAGATATATAACGGTGTGTTAAATTACATTCTTTAAGTAACTAGTAAGTGTGCCCTCTCAAACTCGAGAGAGTGTTGTCTTTTTAACACTAGATATCTTGGAGGCCTGCTCTTCATAATGGCTGACTGTAGCTGCAGGTGGGAAGGATATTGATGTAACATGACCAGAATTCAGTTTTTTTTTTTTGTAGAGTAAACTATAGGGAGGATAAGAAGCGGTGAGCCAAGTTACTATAAGACATAATACTCTCAGAACCAAGAAGAACTGCCCCCTCAGAAACAAAGATGGTCTAGTTACAGAAATGGTGGACTGTGTCTGCTAGTAGGTCCTATATTGAGGTGACTCATCAGGAAATCAGATGGTATTTGAAGTAGAAAAGCTATAAAGGTAACACAGCAGAATTTTAAGTTGGTACTGGGGAGTAAGAACGCAAAAAGGACAACACAGCAGGAAATTTGAATGGGTAACTGTGTAATCAGGCTTCCTGGTGACCGGACTTATATTGAGTTAATGCAACAGGAAATTTTCCTGTGTTGGATAGTAGGAAGCTAGAAAGGTAACATGGCAGGAAGTTCCTTTCGTGTTTGTGAATAGGAAAGTAATAAGGCAGCACAGCAGTGAATTTAATTAGTGCTACTGTGTAAACAGACTTCCTGTAGGCAATAATTGTACTCTAAGCAGCTGTGTGCAACAACAGCAATGATGAAGTGTTGTGTTGGGAGGGGGAAGGACTCAAAGCCGGGGCTGCCAGTATTTCAGACAGGACAGTTGTGTATGAACAAAACTATCTACTTGAACTGAGGACAAAGGTAATTGTGCACAACATCACCAAGATTGATATCCTTATGGCCATACCATGGGAACTAAGAAGGAGTAAGAGGAGGGGATGCCGTGGTAGAATGAAACAACATGGTAAGCAGAAGGCAGGTAAGGGACAACAGTAAGCCAATAGGGAGGCAATGAGTTGAATGTACATGCTGTACCTCCCCTCCATGATCATGGGCAATGCTATATGACTCGACAACAAGATGGATGAGCTCGTAGTGCTGGTCAGAAACAAAAGGGAATTCCAGGAGTGCAGTTTAATGTTCTTTACGAAGACATGGCTGCATGACAATATATGTGATATATCAGCAGATACTGCTGGCTTCCCATATGTAAAGGCAGATAAATACCAGGCTTAAAGTAGGAAAAGCAAAGGAGAGGGCTTATAACTTTCATCAATGAGCATTGATGCCACCCTGGACACATAGTTATAAAACAACAGATCTGCAACCTGGACATTGAGTTATTAGTGGTGGGGCTCCATCTGTACTATATGCCCAAAGAGTTCTCCCATGCAATTGCTATTGCAGTGTATGTCCCACCCTCAGCCAATGCTATGGCAGAGTGTGACATCATCTAATCGGTCTTTGCGAGACTCCTGACAAATCATCTGGATGCTCTTGTCCTCCCTTCCAGGCACTTCAACCATGTCTCCCTAAACAGAATGCTCAGTACTTTCTCTCAGTTTGTCAACTGCCCCACCAGGGAGAACAGAACACTTGGCCTAATCTATGCGAATGTTAAAGAAGCATACAGTTGCACACCCATCCCACCACTTGGGAGATCAGACCACAGCCTGGTGCACCTTCTCCCCCTCTATGTGCCACTGATTAAGATGCAGTCAGCCACTATCAGGAAGATCATGAAGTGGAAGAGGGAAACCAGCGCAACCCTTCAGGACTGCTTTAAGACCATGGGCTGGGATGCCTTCTGTGAGCCATATGGGGAAGACATCAATAGCCTCTTTGACTGTGTCAATGAATATATCAACTGCTGTGTGGAAACCACTGAACCCTTAAAATCTATATGCTGCTTCCCAAACAACAAGCCATGGATCACAAAGGGTATCAAAGCCCTACTGAATGAGAGAAAGAGAACATTCAGGTCGATTGACAGGGACACAGTGAAAAGGGCACAAAAATAGCTGGCTGAGAAGATCAAGGAGGAGGAGAATGACAAGTATAGGATGAAGTTAGAACAAAAAATGCAACAGCAAAGAAGTATGGAGGGAGAAGAAGACCATTACTGGCTATAAGTCCAGCAGCTGTGTGATGGAGGGGAGTAACGAGACAGCTAATGAGTTTAACATGATCTTTAAAAGATTTGATAATACACACCAGACAAACATGCAATGTGGTCCCCACTTGCAAAGGGAAGATGCCCTCCTGGATAGCTAAATGCATACCTTGTCTGCCCCCCCCCAGTCTCTACTGTTCAACAAAGGGGAAGGAAGGAACACAATCACTATCAGACAGCATGGCACTAACAAAAAATGCCCACACTCCCACCTTGGCTGGCAAAGCAGAGGCTAGCAGTTTGACTATCATCCTATCAGAGGACCGGGTAAGCAGAGAACTAAGAAGACTTTTCTCTACAAAAGTCATTGGGCCTGATGGCATTAGCCCACTGGTGCTGAAGAGCTGCATCTCATAGCTCGGATGGGTGCTACTCAGGATCTTCAACTTGTGCCTCAGTACCCATAATTCCGGTCCCAAAGAAGGCATGCCCAGGGGATACTTCAGATTTCAGGCTTGTGGCATTCAAGTCACACTGCATGAAAGTCCTTGAGAGGCTGGTCCTGGAAGTACTTCGCTCCAAGGTGAGGTCAGAACTAGACCCTTTTCAATTCGCATACGAGGACAAGACAGGGGTCAAAGATGCCATTATCCACCTTATGCATAGAGTATACAGTCGCCTGGACAAACTGTGAGGATCCCTCAGAATCATGTTCTTTGAATTCTCAAGTGCCTTTAACACCATCCAACTTGACAGGTTGGGGAGTAAGCTGTCAGCAATGAATGTGGATGCTCCCTTAGTTTCATGGATCCTGGATTATCTGACTGATAAGCCCCCAATATATGCGACTGCAGGGCTGCCTGTCTGACACAGTGCTATGTAGCACTGAACCACCACAGGGGACAGTTTTATCACCTTTCCTTTTCACCATGTATACCACAGACTTCAGCTGTAACACTGAGTGCTGTCACCTGCAAATATTCTCAGATGACTCAGGCATAGTAGGAGGTATCAGGAATGGAGATGAGGAGGAATAAAGGAGGTCGGTGGACAGCTTTATGAGCTGGTGTGAGATTAACAGGTTGTAGCTGAACATCAGTAAAATGAAGGAGCTGGTAGTACAACCAGGGAGATCACAATATTGTCCCCCAATGACTCCTCTGTCAATTAGGGGATTTGAAGTGGAGATTGTTCAGATTAAAAGTATTTGGGGCTGCACCTAGGTAATAAGCTGTACTGGTCCAAAAACTCACAGATGGCATATAAAAAAGGTCAGAGTAGGCTGCACTTACTATGAAGACTCAGATCCTTTGGATTTGGCAACATGATGCTGTGGTTGTTCTATGAGACCATAGTGGCCAGTACTATCTTCTTCACAGTGATGTGCTGAGGTAGTAGCATAAAGAAGGCTGAGGCAAACAGACTCAATAAGTTGCTAAGAAAGGCTAGCTCAATAGCTGGAGAAGAACTGGACACCCTCAAAACTGTGGCTGAGAGAAGAATGTCAGTGTGACTAAAGTCCATCATGGAAAATACTGACCACCCACTCAACAGATTGGTGGCTGGAGAGAGAGAAATTCTTTCAGCATGAGTCTGATGAGCATAAGCTGCTCCACTGAACATCACAGGAAATCCTTCCTGCCCACAACCATCAGACTCTATAGTGCCTCCTACCATCTTAGCACTACTGCCACTACTGAAGGAGACCACATAGTGCAATGTTAAACTCTTACCCATATTTCTTTGTTAGCCATCCTTTTTATCTCTCTTTTATCTCTCTTTTTTCAGTGTAGTTTTAATCATCAAGGCAGTTATCCTTTGTGCAACATGTTAGACCTTAGTTAAAGTATCTTAATGTGCAATACCGCATATCCTAGTGTGAGTGGAAATTAACACGAAAGGCTCCCCCTTTCATGTCACTACTATATGTGGTATCAGACTCATCTAATACATAGGCTATGGTCAACAATGTACTTATGTCAGGCATTGCAGTTTTATGTGGGTAACATAAGTCAGTATAGTATCTGTCATATCAAATTATGTAACATATGTGTTTGGTCTATGTTGTGTGTATGTTTTTATGTGCAGTTGTAACGTAAGCAACTTCCAGCAGGATCAATAAAGTATTTCTGATATTGATTCTGATTCTGATTAACACCTTTGTTACCCAACAGCAGATGCTTAGCCTCCTCCAGTGACTCGTTGAGTAACATCTCTGTCCAGCATTGTCTCCACAATCAGAGAGAGGACCTAGTGGTGACAGTACCCAGTGTATTGATAAATCTCTCACTGGGTTGCACCTGATAGAGACTGCAGCTACAGATACCACATCTTATCCACCATCCTGATACCCCCCCCCTTTTGCGTCCATGCCCAGACTTGTTGGATGTACAGTCCTTGCATCAGCATTGATTTCCTCATAAAACATGTCTGATGTCTCCTTCACCATTGTGTTCCCCTTCCCTGATTGTTACCACACACCCTGTCAATCATGTCTGCCTTTCCTTGCTACGTTATTTAGCCCTTGTTCCTTCCTCTTACATTCCTGACTTCATTCCACAACTTACCTTCTCTTTATGCACCTAAAACTGGCAGCTGTCCCATAAAAGTTTAGCCCATCTTCTCCTCCACCATTCTGCTCATTCCTTTGTTGCTCAGCTTCTGTTCTACTCTGTGCTTGCTTCTCCTTTTTTCTCACTCCTACATTCCCATTTCCATCCTTTAATCTATTCAAAAATTAGATAAACACACCTCATACATGCCCATCCAGATCTTCCAAATCATCCATCTTTTGCAATTGTATTGTTTGTGGCAAGTCACAAAGAACACTGACATCCACGTACAACCAAGGAGAAGTAGCATTCCTTTATACCAATGAGCAAGGCTGCCATGTTACATTTGTTCAACTGCTAAGTACAAACACTATTATGAAGAAGTTATATTGCCTTCAGCCAGCACCATCCATGCACTGAGCATCACTGTGTGGCAGTCTGCACTCACTAAATATGCTGTCAGCATTTGAATAGACCCCATTGCAATGAATTACAATGACAACTGTTTGTGGATGACAGAATAGACCCCAAAGGTAGTGTCCTGGTGGGTTGTTGTTGGCTCTCTTATTCTTTCATTTACAAAGTGTGTAACCACCAACTGCTATGTGCTTCCCTAACACCTTTTGTCTCACTGCTTTTGTAGCTTGACCTGTACATGAAATGCCTTGCACACTTTAAGATGGAAGGGTGATATGCCTTTTGTTTTGTTTTACTTTAATTCTGCAAGTGTGTCACAACCTTTTTCTGTATATTTTCCTGAGAGTGTTTGTATCACTGCTTCCATAGTTCAACCTGTAAATCAAGTGCTTTCCACACTCAATGTGGGGATGACTGTGGATTCATGTCCCACAGGATTCTGTACAGCAGCCATGCAGTTGTCACACTTTGCTTATATAGCACCTGTTTTTGTTTGCTATATTGGTACTTTCCTGTATCCCACCTATTATGTGTGCATATATATTTTTTTTATCTTCAGTTACATGAAATGTACATCTGTATGTTTCATGCTCCCCTTGCCCATTGTCTTCCACATCCCTGATTGTATCCCGCCTCCCTTTGCAGCCTTATCTACGTTATGTTTGTTTGTGTGGCCCTGCCACCTACGCTACCCTTCTAGCTTAATCTTACATCCCTTACTACCTTCAAAATGACATTTTCTCTGCATAAATACAGACATATCTATATATCTATCTAGCTAGCTATATATCTATATCCATGATTAGATTGGAACACATGTCTCATCATCCTTTAGGGCAGTCACATATCTTCTTTCTCTTGCAACAACTGTATGCACAAGATCACTCAAAGCATCCTTAGGACTCGTGCAAAATGCACAAGCTCTACTTCTGCTCATTCATCCTCATGCCTGTACCATACTCCCACATACTGTTTTCACTGAACATTTTGCACCCTGAGCCAGCATCTTTAATGAGCTACTTGTTGTTCACTCTTGCCTGGCTGCACTCATTGTTAATGAGCATCAGGGTTCATCATGTGCCCACACTAAGCAGAGGAAGCATTACATCGATCATGGATGCAATGTTCCCGACTATCAAGGATACGCTAATGGATAACCGCACATCATAAAGATGAGAGTTTTATCTTTGAAGCAGGAAGAACACTTCCTCAAAGTTGCGTAAACAGCTGCCTACTCCATTACACAGATTTATTAGATTTCATTGAGCATTGAGTATTTCCTCTTGGTGAGAGAGCAAAGGGCATGATTTCATCCTATTCTTCTTATATTAAAGAACCAACAGGTTAGATAGGTCGTTTAATATCCCAAGATCCACACTAACCACAAACTACTTTATGGTTGTTATTTAATATCCTGCTGTTTTAAGGGCTGCAGTAAATAATGAGGTAATGGCTCTGCTGATAAGGATTTGCCCTGGGGAGTGTTGTGATATATGGCAATTGCCAGCTGAGTGGTCTACTAGCATTGGCCTGAAGGCAGCAGTTATCCCATTCTGCAGAAGTCCCAGTCACATGAACAACAAAGACAAAAGGAAACACATTAATTATTGAAGCTTAACTGTGTGAGAACAAATGGCAGAATAGACCAATGTCCAAAGACATGCATCTGGAGAATTTCTCCCCGGGCCTCTGCTGAAAACAGGCTCTGTGGAACCTAGTCAGACATTCCCGGTCAACAAATGTTAAATAAATAAATAAATAAAAAAATAGAAAGCTATGCTTCTACCACATTCACACAGCTGTTATACCCAGGGGGCAGAGAGGCTTAAGTTTGGGTTCAGACACTTGGAATTTTAAGGTGTTATATTGCTTATGTGATGTGACTATAGGCAGGGGACCACCATAGTAAGTTTTAAGGTATTATGCAAATGTCAGATATTACATAAAATGTCAATGCTGTAGTTATAGAAAGGGCCGGTGTAGACATGAGCTGGACATTTTAGTTAAAAAAAATTGGTTCTGTAATGAACAACATGTCTCACTATATCACAATATAAAACACTGCAAATGAATTATATAAAATCCAGAAAAATACATCCATAAAAAGTGTTGACAAAAAACATTGCAGGGAACTATCACTTTTGCAGGGAGACTTCATCCTGCTGTACCCCGACAGGGGCAATCACTAACTAAACTACCTATGAGGTCATACAAATTTAGAAGAATAGAAAAGTAGTAAAACAAAAAAACTCTCCTTTTTTTTTACACTGAGTTGCTCTGTCTCAGAGAGAGACCATCAATGTCCATAGGTGACAATTGCACAGCTGACACAGTGAAACATCACTAAAACAAGGCTTTTCCCAGATATATACAACAGTTAAGTGTCAACACAACAGTCTACATTTGGTATTACCGTAACACCAAATGTAGCCTTTCCAAAAAAACTGCTTTTTTATTTTAGGTATCTGCTATGGGTCACTGAGGAAAGTGCGGGTCCTTTGTGTCAATAGATATGAAGTTTAACTAATCCATGTCATAATAGCTCTTAGTATTAATCTATAGTCATAAGAACATCAATTAAAGAAACTATCATTCAAATGTCAACTTGCTTGTAGCATGCCCAGCTCACTGCAGATACTGGTATTTAATTTGCAATTTGAGCTGAAGTGAAAGTTTAGGAAAGCATTATAAGGAATGTCACTGTAAGATTTATATGGATCAATGATTATTAAGTGTACTGGGGGGGAAGCTAGAGAGATTTAGACAGGTGATCGTTGAAAGTGAGGGCACTGTAAGTATGATTAACTGAACTTTGGATCTACACAGGAGGGGGACACACAGCTAGCCAAGGCTGCAAATTCATTAAGTATTTCCATTTCTGCAGCAACACAATCTTAGACATAGGAGAGGATGAAGCCCCCACCCCCTGCAAAAATGCTTGAAAGTTTATTTATGCTTTTTTAATTCACTTAATTTCTGCTTTTCTTGCAGTTTGTTTTTATCAAAATTTCAGGACATATAGTAGTGTGTTTTTCTTTTATGATAGTGGCTATCCAAAGGTGCAATACTACAATGCAGATACTTAAGCTGCCCTTTTGCTACTGATTACGAGGACATGTTTTGCAAGTTCTGAAAGCAACAGTGTACTGTGACAGAACATTTGTGGAAGTAGATGGATGGGCTCCCTGCTTAGCTGAGTCAGGAAATTAGAATCTTGTGGCCTATAGCTAATAATCAGTGGCTTACTATAAGTGGAAGAGATTTTGCTTCCTGTTACAGCTGAAAAATTACCCGTTGGCTTAGGTATTATGTTGGCTATGCTTTTCTTGGGAGTTGGGCTGATAGAGGTGCCTCCTATGAAGGAATTTTGTGATTTCTTTCTACAAACTTAGGACTTGAGTGTTTGAAAAGTAGAAAAGAAAAACATTATCAGCAGTTCATAAGTGCTATCACTGAAGATAGCAGAGATAAACTTTCATTTATACTTAGACGAAAGGAATGATAACTCACTTGAGACTCAATGTTTTCTTCAGTAGGTTGTTGCTGACCATATCCAGTCATTGTGTTTCTCCTCCCTTATTTTTTTAGCCGGTGGGCCTTTTCTCTGTTCCCTTTTTTCCATGTATCATGTCACGTTAGACAGAATTAACAAAGCTTTCAATCACTTTCACTGATATTTATTGCTGTGTCGTACCACTTCCACATCAAACTCAAGTTCAATTACATAGGCTAGTAAGTGCTTTAACATGAGGTGCCAAATGAATATGTATATTTCATAAGCCTTTCTGTTGAAAACTGTAAGAGTAGGACTCCAGCTAAATTTGTGTAAGTTCTTGCAGCATTTTAATAGTACTTATCACCTGCAATTATCTAAAAGAATATATTTTAACACATATAGGCCACAAATTGTGCATGATGAATGAACCTTTTCACAGTTTGGATCTAAACTGTAGAACACAGCATACTTATATTAGCTAACCTTAAAAAGCTATTAAAAAGTATCTCAGCAGGAAGACATTTAAAAAATTATAAAAGTAGCAAACTGCTAATTTCATATTTCTGAAATATTTTCCATCTTTGGCGAAGAACTAAAACAGTCTATAGAGAAAAAATATGCTTTGTAACTTAAGCAAGGTAAGTACAGTATTGTGCTTCTGTGCATGCTATGTTTCTAGTTCATTGCTGAAAGATAGGTATTGTAATATCTACAAAAGGATGATTATAGCACCCTTTGCCCTAAATATACCTGTTGGTATATAACCAGCTACATTGACAATTTCTGTGTGAACAGCATATCCCTTAAAATGTAGAAGGACCCAGCGCATGGTCAGAATTGCTCTTGCTAGCAAATAAGTTGTTCTTTGATAAGAATACAAATGATATGATACTGCTTCTGTGAATACATAAATGTAAGCCACCATTTTACAAACCGTAAGGGTGTTAATCCATCTGTGACAGCCTTTATTCTTTGTCTCAAAAATGAAATATGAGTGACATATATATATATATATATATATATATATATATATATATATATATACATATATACATAAACATATACATATATACATATATATTTTCAAATAAAAGTGGACATACACACACACACACACACACACACACACATATATATATATATATATATATATATATATATGTCTTTACTAAATAAATGAATGATCAAAATATCGAGAACAACATGCTCGACACACTGCAATCGAACATTCACTTAATCAAAAACTTAAAAAGCCTGAAAATCACTTAAACAAAATATTTCATTTGGCCAACACCTTCCCTAACCTAACATACAACACATACACATACAACCAAAATATGTACACCCCTACTCGCTCACATCACTTCACAATTTTTAAACCTCAACACACTCTTCTGCTTTTGCCCCCCACACCCCACCTAACTAAATATACCAACTCCGAGATCGCTCTACATTGGGGAAAGGGCAATTTCCTGGTAATTCCAAAGCAAATTCTTTCACAAGGAAGGAATTTGCTTACCTAGCCATTCCAGACAGTTTTGCGTGTCTATGTCACAAGCTACATTCACTAACATGGCCAAATAAAACTTTTGGAACTCTTGTTTTCGGCATTTTCAGCTTCCGATTACATGGACGTTCGATCAAAGTGTGCCATGCATGTTGTGCTTGACATTTTGATCATTTCTTCATGTAATATAGACCCTATATATATATATATATATATATATATATATATATATATACATATATATATATATATATATATATATATATATATATATATATATAAAACTGCAGTCTCTAAGAGTAAATTATCTTTCAAACTTGTTTTTCAGCCTTACGGCTGGCTGCTTTGGGAACATGATTAAGTTACTGTGGCATCTAGGAATTTGCTCTTGTCCCAGTGTTATGCACTTTTAAAGTTGGTATATATAATGTGCAAGGGCAGGGGTATGTTCCCCTCCAAAAATATTTTTTTTTTCACTATTTTTATTTTCAATCTAAAAAGATTGCTCTTCTTGTATTCAGTCATTTGACAGTTTGGTCAATGATGAGGTTCATATAGATATATATATATATATATATATATATATATATATATATATAGATAGATAGATAGATATGTATATATATATATATATATATATATATATATATATATATATATATATATATATATATATATATATATATATATACCAAACAGTACTCCTGGCAGCATACGGCAGATGACAATAATGCTAAGTCCTTTCATAAATATTTCATTTGCCTCATTAGACCATACATAATTAAAAACATCACTACCTTTTATACAAATACAAAATTCAAATCATCCAATCAAAAAACAATAATACCCCCATGAAAAACTTAACCATTTAAATGCATGTAACATACATAATAATCAGACAGCTACCGAATGTCCCAAAGCACAAAGGAAAGACTGTAATGTGAAGGATGAGTTGAGAAGCCAAGAAATGTAGAAAATACATAAATGTTGTAGCAAGTACAGAAACTATTGGAACAACCTTATGTCAATCAGGATTTAACATAGGAATGGTTAAGGAGATGTGAATTTAAACCAACAGATGAAAGGTTAATATTGGCAGCCCAGGATAGTAGACTACATACACATTTGTTTACAAAATCCATTAAACATGTCGGAGAAACAGACAAATGCATGTTTTGTAATACAGAATTGAAACAGTCGCACATTTTGTTGCTGGGTGTGATACACTAGTGGCAGAAGGCCTGTGTACTAAAAGGCATAATAATGTGGCAAGACTGTTGCACTAGGGATTGTGCAAAGATTTTAATACTGAAATAGCTGAAAAGCATTGGAAACATGACCCACAAAGCATTATAGAAAATGAAGAAGTTTATATCGCATGGGATCACTCGTTACCAACAGTTCAAAAAACATATGTGAGAAAATCAGATGTAGTCCCAGCAAAGAAGATAAAAGTAGCATTGATCCTTGAAATTGCTACACCCAGTGATCAGTACAGAGAGACACAAAGTCATAAAATACCAGGATTTGCAGGCAGAAGCACGGGCAAAGGTTATGAACTGCTCATCTTCTATCTTATTTTCTACTACTGTACATTTTCATTTATCAGCCACATTCTCTTGTACTTTCATACCGTGTGATAAGAGTTTGATGCCTCTGTACTGCTCATAGTTGTGCATTTCTCCCTTGTTTTTGTTACTGGCACTAGTATGCTTATTCTTCTGTAATTTGGGATACACATTTCTCTCCTTGTGCCTTCAGGAGCCATTCCTACTCTAACTCACCCAGCATCTTCATCAAATCTACTGTTACCTTATTTAATCCTACTGCTTTACTTGACTTCACCTTCCTTAATGCTGTTCTTACTTCCTCTAGGGTTGGTTATTCTTCCTCTTTCAACATAGGCTGTGGCTTGGACAGTACAGCTTCTGTGGGGTTTCTTCATTCAAAAACTGCTGTAGGTACTCTTTCCATCTGCCTTTTATGCCCTATGGACTGGTGAGCAGATTATTGCTGTTGTGATGGACCCTCTTAATCCAAGCCAGTAATCAAGGAGCCTCAATCCTCACCACTAATACCAGTGAGAGACCATCACTAAGAGCAGGGATGGATTTACACCGTAATTTCAAATGCAGCTGTCTGCAGCAAGCACAATTTCCCCCAAGAGCAGTACCAAGTGACTGACACACCCACACCTGGGTATTTGATTTTCACACACACACACACACACACACACACACACACACACACACACACACACACACACACACACACACACACACTCCAGGGAAAGGCTGGCACAAATTTACTAGCTGTGCCCCCCTTATGCTCAGATAACTTAATGATGCTGTCACCAACCAGTCACTGTCAGTTTCTTACAAGGGTATCCTATTATGCTGAGTAAAATTAATACTAACATAATGATAGAGTGTAACACAAGCAGCAAGGCTTTTTAGAGTGGCCAAGGCATCACTAAAATAAGCACAAGCACTCTCAAGATGTTAAAAAAAATTATCTTTAAAAGACCAGACACAATAAAAGGTATACAATTAATTAAAAATAAAATAGACAACATGAGAATATTAAATAAGTAAGTGCAATAAATATCACAGTTTCAATCACAGGAGAAATAAAAAATAACACAGTTGAACAGATTCAAGCAGATCAGTAAAACAATACTTAGCTAATTTCACTGTAATTCCTGACTCTCTAAAGAACTGGTCCCTATCTAACTTAATTAATACAGCAAGATAAGATTAGATGCTGAACTGCTTACTTCACTTACAAGGCAAGATTATGTTTTTCCCACTTATACTGATCTAACTGAACTGACTGTGATAACTGCCATATATTTTTTATATCCGGTTCTAAAGAAAACAAAACAAAACAAGCTAATATGTGAGTATCATCCCCTCAGTGCTGGTTATAGAATGGCATCACATTTGCTCACATGACTATGGTAGAGAACAGCGTCAGAGCTTTTCTACCTCTAAGATCTGTTGGAGTATTTGAAAATTATAGATTTTTTTGTTTAAACATAAACATTTAATCAGTTATAATAACACTATTGATACATTTTTAACATTAGCATCTGTACAAGTCAGTGTGATAGTCAAATAACAGAAAATTATTTACAAAACTATTTACAAAACTCCAGGTTACTATGCTATCATATGTTACACATGCACTGCCCTATTCTCCATGGTACACAAGGCAATATCTCACATCATCACATCTGTTGCCCCTTATGAATGGTGTCTGATGGCTGTATTATTTATCTATGTGTCTTTGCCTTGCAACCTAATAGAGTTTCTTGGTAAGAAAATGAACCACTCCACCACGGCTGTAAGACATTAATTAAAATGCTTTATTCAGATTAAAATCCTTGTGTCTCAAATGAATGTAAAAAAATGCTGGTAAACAGTAAAACTCCAAACTCCAAGAAATTCTTCGAAAGATAAGTGCTTTCTGCTATGTCTTCTTCAGCTCATATCAGACTTGGAGCTTAGTCTCATTCATATAAACAAGCTACCAATCAAGATTCACAATAGAGTTTCTTTGAGCCATCTGTGAAGTCACTTTCCAGAAGCTTGTAGTGTGCCTCCAGTGCCTTGTTCTTTGCTATTGTCACTGCTCTTCTAGACTTTGTATTTACCAACCAGTATTTTTTCATAGTCAAGTCCATATACATTCATAAGTTCATAGGTAAACACTAGGCTATTGGCCCTAGGGCCTATACAAGCCTAGCCAAATGAGGTTCCCTGTCTTTCGCTACCCAAGAAAATTATTTTTCTGTGTCCCTGTCGAGCAAAGCCACAGTAGTGATCCCAGGGTGAATTTCCTTTTTCCCATCCATTTGTCAAGATTTCTCTTAAAGAGAGCTAATGAGCAGCTTTGCTTGACATGAATGGGCAGCCTATTCCAGAGCAAGGGAAGTCTCTGGGACAAAAATCTATCCCTCCAGCATCTTCTGTTTATTGTGGTGACAAGGTTTAGATCCCTGGAGCATGTGGCTCAGAGAGATTGGTATTTCTTTAAGTGTAGCATGTCCATCAGGTCTGGGTTAGACATGGCTTTGTACATTAGGCAGAGGTTGCCGCAGAGTAGGCGATATGCGATGGAGTAGGGCTGGAGTTTTTTGAGACAGTCAGAGTATGGCATCTATCTGAGCCCAGTAATCCTCTTAGTGAGGTATTTCAGTGGCCTTTCCAGCTGTTGCAGATGTCTTGTGAGGTACATGCCAAATGGGGCATTGTACTCTATGATAGGTCTAATAAGGGATGAGTAGAGAGGAATGATGACCTCTCTTTTTCTGGAGGAGAACCCCTTTGTGATGAGGTGTGCCACATAGAAGGGTTTCCTAACTACTGTGGTGACGTGATTATCGAAGGAGAGACTACTATTCACCTGTGTCCCAAGGTCTCTTATCACACGTTTGGTGTTCAGTAGGCTACTGCCTATGTGGTAGTTCATGGGAATGGTATTTTTCCCAAAGGGGATGACAATGCACTTCTTGGCATTTAGCTTTAGTCCATGACACCATGCATCAGTCTCAGTGAGGCCTCTTTGTAGAATGTCCATATCCTTAGGTGAATCAATTATGGCTCCTAGTTTTCAGTCATCTGCAAATTTCATTAGCCAGAGGCCACCAGTATTAGCCTGGACTTCAGAGAAGTAGATACTAAACATGAGGGGACCCAGCACTGAACCCTGTGGTACTCTGCTTGTCACTGGTTTGAAGTTGGATTTGGAGTCAGCTGCTTTCCCTGTGTGGGTTCTGTCAGTGAGTCAGATGGCCACCCATCTTGTAACATAGGGATTTATGCCTAGTCCAGTGAGTTTATCTATAATGTCAGAGTGAGGGATGGTGTCAAAAATGTTGGCAAGGTCAAGATAGGCTGTGTGCACTACCTTTCCCTTGTCTTCTGCTCTGGTGACTGCTTTGAAGAAGTCAGTCAGGTTTAGGAGGCATGATCTACCTTTTACAAACCCAAACTGAGTGGAGTCCAGAGTTTGGAGGTTACCTATGTCTTTGTTTATAAGCTCTGGAATGATGTGTTCCATGGCCTTGCAGACTAGGCTTATAAGGCTAATGGGGCAGTAGTTCCTGGGGTTTGTGGTGGTACCCCCTTTGTGGAGTAGGATAACTGTCACTGTGCTACATTCCATAGGCACAAAGCCTGAGGTGAGACTATGGTGGAACATGTGACTTAGGTGGGGTGCCAGTTCATTCTGTAGTTCATGCAGAACACAGCCTGGGATGTTGTCCGGTCCCATGGATGCTGTGTTTTTGGCTTTCGAGAGTGTGATCCTTACCTGTGTGGCCGTGATTTCAGGGGCTTTGCAATTACTTGGTATGGGGATTTGCCCTTTGGGGGTTGAGGGGGGGGGGTGAAGTTAGCACTGAACCTCTCTGCCAGGATGTTGGCAATATCAGTTGGTTCAGTAAATGTAGTGCCATTGTTCTATAGTTCAGAGCAGATCTGAGTGTTACCATTGAGATTCTTGACATAGCTGTAGAAGGCTTTGTGGTTGTCTTTAGAATCCATGGCAATTTTATTTTCATAACTAGCATTGCAGGATTTTATGAGGGATCTCAGCTTCTTACTGATGCTGACCAAGGAGTTTCTGCAGTCCTGGGATTTAGCTCTTTTTTTGCAACAGCTTCTTCCTTCTGTTGTAGAGCTTGTTTATGGCAGAGGTTCACCAGATTGGCTTCCTTTTTCTGGAGGATAGTGTCTTGGTTCTGTTGGTGATGGCATGGTATATGCACTCGAGTATGTGCTTATATAGTGCATTTGTGTATGATTCAGCAGTTGTGCCACTATTTTCCATCTGTGTGGGTGTAACGAAGTTTGCCACTTCTGACTTAAGAAGCATGAAGTTGACTTTGGAGAAGTTTTTTATGGTGGTTTCCTTAATGGGGGGGCAGGATATGGATGTCTAGGGTGATTGGCTTATGGTCAGACTTGACCAGTGAGGAGTTGACCACTGGCATTGAGCATTTGTTACCCATATTGGTAATGACCAGGTCCAAGGTGTTGCTACCCCTGGCAGGTGTATGGGCAAGCTGGTCCAGGCCATTGGAACTGATGAGTTCCAGAAAATGTTGGGCAAATGAGTTAGTACATGAGTAGTTTTCCCAGTTGATGGAGGGGTAGTTGAAATCTTCCAAAATTAGATATTGGACTGTACATTGATATTATCCAGTATATCAAGAAACATGGAGTGGGTGTCCTGGGGCATGGCGGGGGATCTGTAACACGCTACAACCTGAATTGCAGTCTTGCCCAGTGTTAATTGTACTTGGATAATTTCGGAGGCATTATGTTGAGCAACTAGCCTGGAGGTGTGGATACCCTTTATGAATATGGACATGCCTCCTCCTTTAGTATTTCGGTCCAGGATAGGTGGTCAAAAGTTGTTGTAAGAATTGTAGCCTGGCAATGCAGGAGTGCTCTCTGAAGCCTTAAACCAGGTCTCTGTCACTGCACAGATGTCAATGTTTTCCATCTTAAGGAGAGCCTCTAGTGTGCGCATTTTGAGGTTTAGACTTCTAGCAGTGAGTAGCATTACCCTTAGATTTTGCTTGTTTATGTCTACTACAGTGGTGCGTTTGACGTTTGAGCCATATTTTCTCCCACTTTTTCATGATCGGCTTTTCTTTTGATAACTTCCTGGATATCTGCATTCTGGGAACAGCTTTCCTTATTACCTTTTTTCATATCTGGCTCAACCTTATATCTGTTTTATAGTCTTCACACATGTTCTTTTGAAATGTTGTCATTTTTCTTCTTCAACCTCTTCCTCTTCATCCTGAAGTACTGTAGCCCTGAGTATTATGTCTTCAGTTTAGTCCCTTAGAGTATTTTATGACCAATAATTAGAACAGACTGTGACGAGTAGAGGATTATGCTGTGGGCTAACTGTTTTACTGGGGTGATTTTGCATTTTCTGATTCTACCCCAATTCTCCTTCCTTACTAAGACATCAACCTAATTTGCACATTGATCACTCTTGTATATGATCATGGTAATTTCTTTCTTGCAGAACCATGTGTTAGCCACCATCAAGCATAGACAGAGGTCTAGAATGACATTGATTTCTTTATTCCAGTTGTCCTACCCACGTGGAATCAGGCAGTCTTCATATCCTTTACTGTCTGTCCTAATATTAGCATGGAGGTCCCCAACAATCAACACCATCTCTTGTTATCCTGAGTCTGAAAGCATTATTTTCCTCATAGTCACAAACCTGCTTTGTAGCATAGGCTGCAATTATGAATGTTGCACTATTTATCCACTGGAGTCTGATAGTCTTGTGTATATCACTAATTTTTGTGACATCCCTCACTGTCTTCAGAAGACTCTTCCTCTATACATTTCCACCAACATTCCTAGTAAGTCCTCTCTCATAGTAGTAGACCCTGGATCCCAATGGAAGTGCATTGCTCTGCCCTTCCACCTTGTCTCCTTGCCATCATCTCACCTACTATCAAGTTCCAAGTTAGTGAACCTGTATTCACTATATCGATTTGTAGTTCATTTTTAGTTGGGTTGATTTGTTTTATGTCCAGCTTTCATTCAACAAAGCAATTCCTAATAATTCAAGTTGGTAAACTGAATACCAACAGGCAAGTCAGTTAGAGACCCAAGGCTGCTGGACACATACTGGCTAACAGAGACGTCTGTTCAGATACAGACCCATCCCACCATTAGAATTGGTCCCTGGCACATGTCAGATCCTCAACTCACTCATGTACATTTTGGTGTAGTACTTGGCAGAAGATTAGAAGTCTTTAAATGTATACAGTCAAGTGGCTAGCCTTGGGCAAGTCTTGGCATGGCACGCAGTAGAGGATACTGTACAAATTAGTTGATTCCTAAAGCATCACGCACAGTTTGTGGTGATACCTTTTACTCCATTTAGTTTTGGTACACTGTGTTGCTATAACTCTCAAGTATGAGGGGGAAACCCCCAGTATGTTTTTAGGAGGAACCCCACAGAAACACAGGTAGTTTATGCAAATCCTACAAAAGTATTTTGCAGAAGTAACTTGTCCAGGGGAATTGTAGGCCTCAACCATTATGTCATTTAACATAGTTATGCCCTCATGAAGTCTGTTTGCCTCAATGTGCCTTTTTCCAGACTTCATTCAGTAGGAGATTACATACTTAGCAAATGTAGTTGTGAAGTGTTTTCTTCATGGATTTGTGATGTTAAAATAGTGGTAAACACTGTTATTATCTGTATGTCCACTAAGGTGAGTTTCCTAAAGATATCATGTTGGTTGTAGTGGGATAAAAGCAATTTATTTATAATTGTCCTGGGAAAAAATATATATAAAATACTGTGCTGGAACTGTTTTCCACCCATTCATATTTGGTCATATTTTACTTATTGCCTGTTATGCTACAATATACAAGTTAGTTAGGCTTCACTCTTCTTCACCCAGTGAGTCAGAAATAAAGAGAAGTTAGAATTTAAGAGTAATATAATTGAAACAATTATTAAGCCAAGCTGAAATGGATTACATTAAAAACACTTATATAATGACAAGTACTATTAAATGTTTCAAATTAAGTGGTCCATATAGAAAATTGCTGAAGCTGGGCATATGAAAATAGTCAATATTGCAAAACTATAAATGTCTCAAATTGCAAAAAGTAGCTTAGATAAAGAAATAAAACAAATTAACTGAAAAGCTCTGGTAATTCATATTATTTCTGACTTGGAAAAAGTTGTTAGGAATTCCCCAATACAAAAAACTGTTGCCTATGTATGCAAAATTAATAGAAAAGTGATAAGCTTAAAGAAAGTGAAATGACAACTAATCTAAATCTGTTGGGAAATTTCTGTGACAGCATAAAGTGTGTATTCAACTACAAAGGTGTAGGAAATGTGTTGAAGAAACTATTGTGCTGGCTTTCTAAAAGAAAAAAAAAATCAAGACAGTTCCAAGTTATATACATTAGAACATGCTGGCTGCACTGATTGTTCTATACTAAAGCTTAAACATTGTGTGGAATATTATAGCAATAACCGATGATGTTGATGTCGTATATTGAAAATTTGCCCATGGCTACTGTGGTTTAATCACCAGGGTGAAGCCAGAGTGATTAAACAAAGCCAACGATGGGAAAATCTTTATTATACAATGACCCCCCATTAATATTCAAAAACGTGCACGCTGATTGGTCAGCGTGCACATTGTAAATCAGAGATGTAGTAATGGAAAAAGGTCCGGTCGCTCTGACTTTTTCCATTACTATAACTCTTTTTTTTACAGCAACGGAGAACACAAAAATCTCCATTGCTTCAAACTGTCTCTCTATGTTAAACGAGTTTAACATAGCGAGACAGCTTCAAAAAAAGCAATGGAGATTCTCCGTTGCTTTTTTTTAAAGCTGTCTCGCAATGTTAAACGAGTTTAACAGTGAGACAGTTTGTAAAAAGCAACGGAGATCTTGCTTTCTCCATTGCTTTTTTTCAAAACTGTCTCACTTTGTTAAATGGGTTTAACATAATGAGACAGCTTTAAAAAAAGCAACGGAGGTTCTCCGTTGCTTTTTAAAAGCTGTCTCGCTATGTTAAACCCATTTAACATAGCGAAACAGTTTGTAAAAAGCAACAGAGACCTTGCTTTCTCCGTTGCTTTTGCCCACAGCTCTGATGTACTGCGTAGGCATACGCATGTGCAGTACATCAGAACTGCCGCAGAATACCCGACAGCTGTGCAAGGGCAGCAAGGACGCATTATACAATGCCATTATTTAAGAAAAGTAGTTATTTTTTTTCTTAAATAATGTCATTATAATATAATAACCACTTCTGGTGGGTAATGCTGGATTTACCCACGGTTGGCTTTGTTTGGTCACTCGGGCTTCACCCTTGTGACCAAACCACATCAATTGTGGGTAAATCCAGCATTACCCACACCCAGGCGTGGGTTATTGCTATAATATACCACACCATGGAGTCAGTTATTATTAATATGCAATGACATTTAAGAAAAAAAATTACTTAATTTTTCTTAAAGAATGTCTTTGTATAATGGCACCGTGGTGTTCTTCTGCATTGTTACTTGATTCTACTGCTTTGTGGGTGTACTGTGCATGCATATGGGACATCCATTGCCACATTTAAACAGTACATCAGTGCTTTGGAAAGTAAGCAATGGAGATAGGAAGATCTCCTTTGCTTTTTTTTTTTAATTAGGAAAAGAAAAGAAAGCTGTAACTTACAGAGAGTTTAGAGATACGACAGTTGGTGAAAATACAAGGAAAATTGGATACTCGTTTTTTCTTTTATTTTTTCTGCTCTTGTAAGTATTTCTAAACTGTCTGGATGTTACAGCTTTTTTCTTTTTAAGAAATGTGGATTAAATAAAAGAGCAGGTGAGGAATGTTGTTCTTTTGCATTGTCTGAATGAAAGAAAGTCTTAAACTGAAATGCACATCATTATTTAGTGACTTTGTTCCAAAGTGATTTGTCAGAAAACCACAAATTTTATGAGAAACGAAGTCACTAAATAATGACATGCATTTCAATTTTTAGACTTCTTTCCTTCAGACTAATGCATGTCTACCATGTGACAATAGAAAAAAAGTCTGGCCACTCACTGATACTTTAGCAGCTGGACTTTTACCATTGGTATATTCTTGATTTACAAAGGCCATGATGGTTGGGGTGACCAATCAGTGTACTTGTTTTTAAATGTTAATGGCCAGTCATTGTATATTCTTCTTTTTCTTTTTGTTTTTCCCGGTTAGGGGTCACCACAGTGGATCACTTGTGCACTCATGATTGGCAGTGGAGTTTTACGGTGTCGAGTTGCCAGCCTGGTACCCAACCTTCCACAGAAGGCCCCCCACACACACACACACAGACACACACACACACACACACACACACACACACACACACACACACACACACACACACACACTCATGCCTAGGGCCAATTTGGTTATAAAACAGTTCAAGAATAAAGTAGCAAAGGATTCTTTTGAAGATGGTGGCTTGAAAGCATCACTAGTACAGAGCTCTGCAGTTTTTTTTTCTTCAAAAGAAAACAGGAAGTCTAATATTCAAATTTTTTTTCATAAAATTATTTGACTCATTAGTTAACAAGTCTTTAGTTTAATAGGTTCATTAAGACTTTTTAAATAAACTCTGACTTTTCCTTACGGTTATTCATATCAACTTACATGAAGACGAGTTCCTCAAAATCTTCATATTCAGATTCTTTTCTTTGATATGATATTCAGCTACTGACATTTTTGCTTCATGATTTTTCAATGAAGATTGACGTTTTTTCAACAAAGAATGGATGACCTTCAAGAAAATAGTTTGAAACCAACTAACTTGCTTGCTTCAAAAACAAAATCTTAAGATTCAGGATTTTTTTTTTTTTTTTTACTCAACAAATTTTTATTTTGTTTTTTAAAGCAAAAAAACCCAGTAAATTTAGATTACAATTCAATAATAATGCAAGGAATAATAACATTATTTACAATATTTACAAGTGACCCAAAGAAGAAAATAAAACAATAATAATTAATAAAAAATCCAAAGAAGAAGAGAAAAAAAAAAAAGAAAACAACAATATCTATATCTCTTTGAACTCATATGATGGAAATTATATCCATTTGTGTTACTTCTATGAGTGTAATAATTTTGTTCCAGGGGTTATCTGACCATTTTCTGGGGAAAATCCTTTCTTCCTTGACTTTTATCTCTTTTTGCGCAGTCTCCTTTAGAAGAAATATAAAGTCTTCAAAACATGGAGGAGTTGTAGATTTCCATTTCCTTGTGATACATTTTCTGGCTACCGCCAGAATAGTCCATAAAAGATATTGATCTCTTCTGTTCATAACTACTAATTCATCTACATTCAAAAAAATTAAAGATTTTGTTAAGACAAATGTATCATTGTAATAGCTTCTTGCTTTATTTAAACCATGCCCCCCTTTTCCCGGGACCAAAAATTCTTAAACGGCCCCAAAGGCTGTAAAACTTTTTTTTAATTAATTAAAATGCTTTATTCAGATTAAAATCCTTGTGTCTCAAATGAATGTAAAAAATGCTGGTAAACAGTAAAACTCCAAACTCCAAGAAATTCTTCGAAAGATAAGTGCTTTCTGCTATGTCTTCTTCAGCTCATATCAGACTTGGAGCTTAGTCTCATTCATATAAACAAGCTACCAATCAAGATTCACAATAGAGTTTCTTTGAGCCATCTGTGAAGTCACTTTCCAGAAGCTTGTAGTGTGCCTCCAGTGCCTTGTTCTTTGCTATTGTCACTGCTCTTCTAGACTTTGTATTTACCAACCAGTATTTTTTCATAGTCAAGTCCATATACATTCATAGGTTCATAGGTAAATACTAGGTTATCGACCCTAGGGCCTATACAAGCCTAGCCAAATGAGGTTCCCTGTCTTTCGCTACCCAAGAAAATTATTTTTCTGTGTCCCTGTCGAGCAAAGCCACAGTAGTAATCCCAGGGTGAATTTCCTTTTTCCCATCCATTTGTCAAGATTTCTCTTAAAGAGAGCTAATGAGCAGCTTTGCTTGACATGAATGGGCAGCCTATTCCAGTGCAAGGGAAGTCTATGGGGCAGGAATCTATCCCTCCAGCATCTTCTGTTTATTGTGGTGACAAGGTTTAGATCCCTGGAGCATGTGGCTCAGAGAGATTGGTATTTCTTTAAGTGTAGCATGTCCATCAGGTCTGGGTTAGACATGGCTTTGTACATTAGGCAGAGGTTAGGCGATATGCGATGGAGTAGGGCTGGAGTTTTTTGAGACAGTCAGAGTATGGCATCTATCTGAGCCCAGTAATCCTCTTAGTGAGGTATTTCAGTGGCCTTCCAGCTGTTGCAGATGTCTTGTGAGGTACATCCCAAATGGGGCATTGTACTCTATGATAGGTCTAATAAGGGATGAGTAGAGAGAATGATGACCTCTCTTTTTCTGGAGGAGAACCCCTTTGTGATGAGGTGTGCCACATAGAAGGGTTTCCTGACTACTGTGGTGACGTGATTATCGAAGGAGAGACTACTATTCACCTGTGTCCCAAGGTCTCTTATCACACTTTTGGTGTTCAGTAGGCTACTGCCTATGTGGTAGTTCATGGGAATGGTATTTTTCCCAAAGGGGATGACAATGCACTTCTTGGCATTTAGCTTTAGGCCATGACACCATGCATCAGTCTCAGTGAGGCCTCTTTGTAGAATGTCCATATCCTTAGATGAATCGATTATGGCTCCTAGTTTGCAGTCATCTGCAAATTTCATTAGCCAGAGGCCACCTGTATTAGCCTGGACTTCAGAGAAGTAGATATTGAACAGGAGGGGACCCAGCACCGAACCCTGTGGTACTCTGCTTGTCACTGGTTTGAAGTAGGATTTGGAGTCAGCTGCTTTCCCTGTGTGGGTTCTGTCAGTGAGTCAGTTGGCCACCCATCTTGTGACATAGGGATTTATGCCTAGTCCAGTGAGTTTATCTATAATGCCAGAGTGAGGGATGGTGTCAAAAACCTTGGCAAGGTCAAGATAGGCTGTGTGCACTACCTTTCCCTTGTCTTCTGCTCTGGTGACTGCTTTGAAGAAGTCAGTCAGGTTTAGGAGGCATGATCTACCTTTTACAAACCCAAACTGAGTGGAGTCCAGAGTTTGGAAGTTACCTATGTCTTTGTTTATAAGCTCTGGGATAATGTGTTGCATGGCCTTGCAGACTAGGCTTATAAGGCTAATGGGGCAGTAGTTCCTGGGGTTTGTGGTGGTACCCCCTTTGTGGAGTAGGATAACTGTCACTGTGCTCCATTCCATAGGCACAAAGCCTGAGGTGAGGCTATGGTTGAACATGTGACTTAGGTGGGGTGCCAGTTCATTCTGTAGTTCATGCAGAACACAGCCTGGGATGTTGTCCGGTCCCATGAATGCTGTATTTTTGGCTTTCGAGAGTGTGATCCTTACCTGTGTGGCCGTGATTTCAGGGGCTTTGCAATTACTTGGTATGGGGATTTGCCCTTTGGGGGGTGAGGGGGGGGGTGAAGTTAGCACTGAACCCTTCTGCCAGGATGTTGGCAATATCAGTTGGTTCAGTAAATGTAGTGCCATTTTTCTATAGTTCAGAGCAGATCTGAGTGTTACCATTGAGATTCTTGACATAGCTGTAGAAGGCTTTGTGGTTGTCTTTAGAATCTATGGCAATTTTATTTTCATAACTAGCTTTACAGGATTTTATGAGGGATCTCAGCTTCTTACTGATGCTGACCAAGGAGTTCCTGCAGTCCTGGGATTTAGCTCTTTTTTGCAACAGTTTCTTCCTTCTGTTGTAGAGCTTGTTTATGGCAGAGGTCCACCAGATTGGCTTCCTTTTTCTGGAGGATAGCATCTTGGTTCTGTTGGTGATGGCATGGTATATGCACTCGAGTATGTGCTTATACAGTGCATTTGTGTATGATTCAGCAGTCGTGCCACTATTTTCCATCTGTGTGGGTGTAATGAAGTTTGCCACTTCTGACTTAAGTAGCATGAAGTTGACTTTGGAGAAGTTTTTTATGGTGGTTTCCTTAATGGGGGGGGGGCAGGATATGGATGTCTAGGGTGATTGGCTTATGGTCGGACTTGACCAGCGAGGAGTTGACCACTGGCATTGAGCATTTGTTACCCATATTGGTAATGACTAGGTCCAGGGTGTTGCTACCCCTGGTAGGTGTATGGACAAGCTGGTCCAGGGCATTGGAACTGATGAGTTCCAGAAAATGTTGGGCAAATGAGTTAGTACATGAGTAGTTTTCCCAGTTGATGGAGGGGTAGTTGAAATCTCCCAAAATTAGGTATTGGACTGTACCTTGATATTATCCAGTATATCAAGAAACATGGAGTGGGTGTCCTGGGGCATGGCAGGGGATCTGCAACACGCTACAACCTGAATTGCAGTCTTGCCCAGTGTTAATTGTACTTGGATAATTTCGGAGGCATTATGTTGAGCAACTAGCCTGAAGGTGTGGATACCCTTTATGAATATGGACATGCCTCCTCCTTTAGTATTTCGGTCCAGGATAGGTGGCCGAAAGTTGTTGTAAGAATTGTAGCCTGGCAATGCAGGAGTGCTCTCTGGAGCCTTAAACCAGGTCTCTGCCACTGCACAGATGTCAATGTTTTCCACCTTAAGGAGAGCCCCTAGTGTGCGCATTTTGAGGTTTAGACTTCTAGCAGTGAGTAGCATTACCCTTAGATTTTGCTTGTTTATGTCTACTACAGTGGTGCGTTTGACGTTTG